>NW_027490414.1:0-196168 GCF_050948175.1 Xylocopa sonorina | reverse complement strand
AAACATTGAAATGAGATGCGATATTGTGTTTTGAGAAGCATTAGATCTCTATCGCTACGATACCTAGACATCTGCAGACGCTATTTCCTTTCAAGGAAGTGTCGCAATTACATTCATTTGAAGTGTAGACGAGGAGTACATAACACTTCGCAAATCATATTATATCTTACCATGAAACATAGAAATGAGATGCGATATCGCGTTTTAAAAAGCATTAGAAATCTATTGCTACGATACGTAGACATCTTCAAACGCTATTTTCTAGCGAGGAAGTGTCGCATTCACATTCATTTGAAGTGTAGACGAGGAATACATAACACTTCGCAAATCATATTATATCTTACCATGAAACATGGAAATGAGATGCGATATCGCGTTTTAAGAAGCATTAGAACTCTATTGCTACGATACGTAGACATCTGCAAACGCTATTTCCTAGCAAGGAAGTGTCGCATTTACATTCATTTGAAGTGTAGACGAGGAGTATATAACACTTCGCAAATCATATTATATCTTACCATGAAACATAGAAATGAGATGCGATATTGTGTTTTGAGAAACATTAGAACCCTATCGCTACGATACCTAGCCATCTGCAGACGCTATTTCATTTCAAGGAAGTGTCGCATTTACATTCATTTGAAGTGTAGACGAGGAGTACATAACACTTCGCAAATCATATTATATCTTACCTTGAAACATAGAAATGAGGTGCGATATCGCGTTTTAAGAAGCATTAGAACTCTATCGCTACGATGTCTAGACATCTGCAGACGCTATTTCCTAGCAAGGAAGTTTCGCATTTACATTCATTTGAAGTGTAGACGAGGAATACATAACACTTCGCAAATCATATTATATCTTACCATGAAACATAGAAGTGAGATGCGATATCGCGTTTTGAGAATCATAAGAACTCTATTGCTACGATACGTAGACATCTGCAAACGCTATTTCCTTACAAGGATGTGTCGCATTTACATTCATTTGACGTGTAGACGAGGAATATATAACACTTCGCAAATCATATTATATCTTACCATGAAACATAGAAATGAGATGCTATATCGCGTTTTAAGAATCATAAGAACTCTATTGCTACGATACGTAGACATCTGCAAACGCTATTTCCTTGCAAGGAAGAGTCGCATTTACATTCATTTGAATCGTAGACGAGGAATGCATAACACTTCGCAATGAATATTATATCTTATCATGAAACATAGATATGAGATGCAATATCTCGTTTTAAGAAGCATTTGAACTCTATTGCTACGATACCTAGACATCTGCAGACGCTATTTCCTAGCAAGGAAGTGCCGCATTTACATTCATATGAAGTGTAGACGAGGAATACATAACACTACGCAAATCATATTATATCCTACCATGAAACATAGAAATGTGATGCGATATCGCGTTTTAAGAAGCATTTGAAATCTATTGCTACGATACGTAGACATCTGCAAACGCTATTTCTTTGCAAGGAAGTGTCGCATATACATTCATTTGAAGTGTAGACGTGGAATACACACACATCGCAAATCATATTATATCTTACCATGAAACATAGAAATGAAATGCGATATCGCGTTTTAATAAGCTTTCGAACACTACTGCTACGATTTGTAGACATCTGCAAACGCTATTTCCTTGCAAGGAAGTGTCGCATTTACATTCATTTGAAGTGTAGACGAGGAATACATCACACTTCGCAAATCATATTATATCTTACCATGAAACATAGAAATGAGATGCGATATTGCGTTTTGAGAAGCATTAGATCCCTATCGCTACGATACCTAGACATCTGCAGATGCTATTTCCTTTCAAGGAAGTGTCGCATTTACATTCATTTGAAGTGTAGACGAGGAGTACATAGCACTTCGCAAATCATATTATATCTTACCATGAAACATAGAAATGAGGTGCGATATCGCGTTTTAAGAAGCATTAGAACTCTACTGCTACGATACCTAGATATCTGCAGACGCTATTTCCTAGCAAGGAAGTGCCGCATTTACATTCATATGAAGTGTAGACGTGGAATACACACACTTCGCAAATCATATTATATCTTACCATGAACCATAGAAATGAAATGCGATATCGCGTTTTAAGTATCATAAGAACTCTATTGCTACGATACTTAGACATCTTGAAACGCTCTTTCCTTGCAAGGAAGTGTCGCATTAACATTCATATGAAGTGTACACGAGGAATATATAACACTTCGCAAATCTTATTTTATCTTACCATGAAACATGGAAATGAGATGCGATATCGCGTTTTAAGAAGCATTAGAACACTATTGCTAAGATACGTAGACATCTGCAAACGCTATTTCCTTGCTAGGAAGTGTCGCATTTACATTCATTTGCAGTGTAGACGAAGAATACATAACACTTCGCAAATCATATTATATCTTACCATGAAACATAGATATGAGATGCGATATCGCGTTTTAAGAATCATTAGAACTCTATAGCTGCGATACGCAGAAATCTGCAAACGCTATTTCCTTGCAAGGAAGTGTCGCATTTACATTCATTTGAAGTGTAGACGAGGAATACATAACACTTCGCAAATCATATTATATCTCACCATGAAACATAGAAATGGGGTGCGATATCGCGTTTTAAGAAGCATTAGAACTCTATCGCTGCGATACCTAGATATCTGCAGACGCTATTTCCTAGCAAGGAAGTGTCGCATTTACATTCATTTGAAGTGTAGACGAGGAATACATAACACTTCGCAAATTATATAATATCTTACCATGAAACATAGAAATGAGATGCGATATCGCGTTTTAAGAAGCATTAGAACTCTGTTGCTACGATAGCTAGACATCTGCAGACGCTATTTCCTAGCAAGGAAGTGTCGCATTTACATTCACTTGAAGTGAAGACGAGGAATACATGACACCTCGCAAATCATATAATATCTTACCATGAAACATAGAAATGAGATGCGATATCGCGTTTTAAGCAGCATTAGAACTCTATTGCTGCGATACCTAGAAATCTGCAAACGCTATTTCCTTGCAAGAAAGTGTCGCATTTACATTCATTTGAATCGTATACGAGGAATGCATAACACTTCGCAATGAATATTATATCTTATCATGAAACGTAGATATGAGATGCTATATCTCGTTTTAAGAAGCACTTGAACTCTATTGCTACGATACCTAGACATCTGCAGACGCTATTTCCTAGCAAGGAAGTGTCGCATTTACATTCACTTGAAGTGTAGACGAGGAATATATGACACTTCGCAAATCATATTATATCTTACCATGAAACGTAGAAATGAGATGCGATATCGCGTTTTAAGAAGCATTAGAAATCTATTGCTACGATACTTAGACATCTTGAAACGCTCTTTCCTTGCAAGGAAGTGTCGCATTAACATTCATATGAAGTGTACACGAGGAATATATAACACTTCGCAAATCTTATTATATCTTACCATGAAACATGGAAATGAGATGCGATATCGCGTTTTAAGAAGCATTAGAACTCTGTTGCTACGATAGCTAGACATCTGCAGACGCTATTTCCTAGCAAGGAAGTGTCGCATTTACATTCACTTGAAGTGTAGACGAGGAATACATGACACCTCGCAAATCATATTATATCTCACCATGAAACATAGAAATGAGGTGCGATATCGCGTTTTAAGAAGCATTGGAACTCTATCGCTACGATACCTAGATATCTGCAGACGCTATTTCCTAGCAAGGAAGTGTCGCATTTACATTCATTTGAAGTGTAGACGAGGAATACATAACACTTCGCAAATTATATAATATCTTACCATGAAACATAGAAATGAGATGCGATATCGCGTTTTAAGAAGCATTAGAACTCTGTTGCTACGATAGCTAGACATCTGCAGACGCTATTTCCTAGCAAGGAAGTGTCGCATTTACATTCACTTGAAGTGTAGACGAGGAATACATGACACCTCGCAAATCATATAATATCTTACCATGAAACATAGAAATGAGATGCGATATCGCGTTTTAAGCAGCATTAGAACTCTATTGCTGCGATACCTAGAAATCTGCAAACGCTATTTCCTTGCAAGGAAGTGACGCATTTACATTCATTTGAAGTGTAGACGAGGAATACATAACACATCGCAAATCATATTATATCTTACCATGAACCATAGAAATGAGATGCGATATCGCGTTTTAAGAATCATAAGAACTCTATTGCCACGATACGCAGACATCTGCAAACGCTATTTCCTATCGAGGAAGTGTCACATTCACATTCATTTGAAGTGTAGACGAGGAATACATAACACTTCGCAAATCGTATTATATCTTACCATGAAACATAGAAATGAGATGCTATATCGCGTTTTAAGAATCACAAGAACTCTATTGCTACGATACGTAGACATCTGCAAACGCTATTTCCTTGCAAGAAAGTGTCGCATTTACATTCATTTGAATCGTATACGAGGAATGCATAACACTTCGCAATGAATATTATATCTTATCATGAAACGTAGATATGAGATGCTATATCTCGTTTTAAGAAGCACTTGAACTCTATTGCTACGATACCTAGACATCTGCAGACGCTATTTCCTAGCAAGGAAGTGTCGCATTTACATTCACTTGAAGTGTAGACGAGGAATATATGACACTTCGCAAATCATATTATATCTTACCATGAAACATAGAAATGAGATGCGATATCGCGTTTTAAGAAGCATTAGAAATCTATTGCTACGATACGCAGACATCTGCAAACGCTATTTCTTTCCAAGGAGGTGTCGCATTTACATTCATTTGAAGTGTAGACGAGGAATACATAACACTTCGCAAATCATATTATATCTTACCATGAAACATAGAAATGAGATGCGATTTCGCGTTTTAAGAATCACAAGAACTCTATTGCTACGATACGTAGACATCTGCAAACGCTATTTCCTTGCAAGAAAGTGTCGCATTTACATACATTTGAATCGTATACGAGGAATGCATAACACTTCGCAATGAATATTATATCTTATCATGAAACGTAGATATGAGATGCTATATCTCGTTTTAAGAAGCACTTGAACTCTATTGCTACGATACCTAGACATCTGCAGACGCTATTTCCTAGCAAGGAAGTGTCGCATTTACATTCACTTGAAGTGTAGACGAGGAATATATGACACTTCGCAAATCATATTATATCTTACCATGAAACATAGAAATGAGATGCGATATCGCGTTTTAAGAAGCATTAGAAATCTATTGCTACGATACGCAGACATCTGCAAACGCTATTTCTTTCCAAGGAGGTGTCGCATTTACATTCATTTGAAGTGTAGACGAGGAATACATAACACTTCGCAAATCATATTATATCTTACCATGAAACATAGAAATGAGATGCGATTTCGCGTTTTAAGAATCATAAGAACTCTATTGTTACGATACGTAGACATCTGCAAACGCTATTTCCTTGCAAGGAAGTGTCGCATTAACATTCATATGAAGTGTAGACGAGGAATACATAACAATTCGCAAATCATATTATATCTTACCATGAAACATAGAAATGAGATGCGATATCGCGTTTTAAGATTCATAAGAACTCTATTGCAACAATACGCAGAAATCTGCAAACGCCATTTCCTTGCAAGGAAGTGTCGCATTTACATTCATTTGAAATGTAAACGAGGAATACATAACACTTCGCAAATCATATTATATCTTACCATGAAACATAGAAATGAGATGCGATATCGCGTTTTAAGAAGCATTAGAAATCTATTGCTACGATACGTAGACATCTGCAAACGCTATTCCCTTGCAAGGAAGTGTCGCATTTACATTCATTTGAAGTGTAGACGAGGAATACATAACACTTCGCAAATCATATTATATCTTACCATGAAACACAGAAATGAGATGCGCTATCGCGTTTTAAGAAGCATTTGAAATCTATTGCTACGGTACGTAGACATCTGCAAACGCTATTTCTTTGCAAGGAAGTGTCGCATTTACATTCATTTGAAGTGTAGACGTGGAATACACACACTTCGCAAATCATATTATATCTTACCATGAAACATAGAAATGAGATGCGTTATCGCGTTTTAATAAGCATTAGAACACTACTGCTACGATAGGTAGACATCTGCAAACGCTATTTCCTTGCAAGGAAGAGTCGCATTTACATTCATTTGAATCGTAGACGAGGAATGCATAACACTTCGCAATGAATATTATATCTTATCATGAAACATAGATATGAGATGCAATATCTCGTTTTAAGAAGCATTTGAACTCTATTGCTACGATACCTAGACATCTGCAGACGCTATTTCCTAGCAAGGAAGTGCCGCATTTACATTCATATGAAGTGTAGACGAGGAATACATAACACTACGCAAATCATACTATATCTTACCATGAAACATAGAAATGTGATGCGATATCGCGTTTTAAGAAGCATTTGAAATCTATTGCTACGATACGTAGACATCTGCAAACGCTATTTCTTTGCAAGGAAGTGTCGCATTTACATTCATTTGAAATGTAGACGTGGAATACACACACTTCGCAAATCATATTATATCTTACCATGAAACATAGAAATGAAATGCGATATCGCGTTTTAAGTATCATAAGAGCTCTATTGCTACGATACTTAGACATCTGCAAACGCTCTTTCCTTGCAAGGAAGTGTCGCATTAACATTCATATGAAGTGTACACGTGGAATACATAACACTTCGCAAATCATATTATTTCTTACCATGAAACATGGAAATGAGATGCGATATCGCGTTCTAAGAAGCATTAGAACACTAATGCTAATATACGTAGACATCTGCAAACGCTATTTCCTTGCTAGGAAGTGTCGCATTTACATTCATTTGAAGTGTAGACGAAGAATACATAACACTTCGCAAATCATATTATATCTTACCCTGAAACATAGAAATGAGATGCGATATCGTGTTTTAAGAATCATAAGAACTCTATAGCTACGATACGCAGAAATCTGCAAACGCTCTTTCCTTGCAAGGAAGTGTCGCATTAACATTCATATGAAGTGTACACGAGGAATACATAACACATCGCAAATTATATTATATCTTACCATGAAACATGGAAATGAGATGCGATATCGCGTTTTAAGAAGCATTAGAACACTATTGCTAAGATACGTAGACATCTGCAAACGATATTTCCTTGCTAGGAAGTGTCGCATTTACATTCATTTGAAGTGTAGACGAAGAATACATAACACTTCGCAAATCATATTATATCTTACCATGAAACATAGAAATGAGGTGCGATATCGCGTTTTAAGAAGCATTAGAACTCTATCGCTACGATACCTAGATATCTGCAGACGCTATTTCCTAGCAAGGAAGTGTCGCATTTACATTCATTTGAAGTGTAGACGAGGAATACATAACACTTCGCAAATTATATAATATCTTACCATGCAACATAGAAATGAGATGCGATATCGCGTTTTTAGAAGCATTAGAACTCTGTTGCTACGATACCTAGACATCTGCAGACGCTATTTCCTAGCAAGGAAGTGTCGCATTTACATTCATTTGAAGTGTAGACGAGGAATACATAACACTACGCAAATCATATTATACCTTACCATGAAACATAGAAATGTGATGCGATATCGCGTTTTAAGAAGCATTTGAAATCTATTGCTACGATACGTAGACATCTGCAAACGCTATTTCTTTGCAAGGAAGTGTCGCATTTACATTCATTTGAAGTGTAGACGTGGAATACACACACTTCGCAAATCATATTATATCTTACCATGAAACATAGAAATGAAATGCGATATCGCGTTTTAATAAGCATTAGAACCCTACTGCTACGATAGGTAGACATCTGCAAACGCTATTTCCTTGCAAGGAAGTGTCGCATTTACATTCATTTGAAGTGTAGACGAGGAGTACATAACACTTCGCAAATCATATTATATCTTACCATTAAACATAGAAATGAGATGCGATATTGTGTTTTGAGAAACATTAGAACTCTATCGCTGCGACACCTAGCCATCTGCAGACGCTATTTCATTTCAAGGAAGTGTCGCATTTACATTCATTTGAAGTGTAGACGAGGAATACATAACACTACGCAAATCATATTATATCTTACCATGAAACATAGAAATGTGATGCGATATCGCGTTTTAAGAAGCATTTGAAATCTATTGCTACGATACGTAGACATCTGCAAACGCTATTTCTTTGCAAGGAAGTGTCGCATTTACATTCATTTGAAGTGTAGACGTGGAATACACACACTTCGCAAATCATATTATATCTTACCATGAAACATAGAAATGAAATGCGATATCGCGTTTTAATAAGCATTAGAACTCTACTGCTACGATAGGTAGACATCTGCAAACGCTATTTCCTTGCAAGGAAGTGTCGCATTTACATTCATTTGAAGTGTAGACGAGGAATACATCACACTTCGCAAATCATATTATATCTTACCATGAAACATAGAAATGAGATGCGATATTGCGTTTTGAGAAGCATTAGAACCCTATCGCTACGATACCTAGACATCTGCAGACGCTATTTCCTTTCAAGGAAGTGTCGCATTTACATTCATTTGAAGTGTAGACGAGGAGTACATAATACTTCGCAAATCATATTATATCTTACCATGAAACATGGAAATGAGTTGCGATATCGCGTTTTAAGAAGCATTAGAACACTATTGCTAAGATACGTAGACATCTGCAAACGATATTTCCTTGCTTGGAAGTGTCGCATTTACATTCATTTGAAGTGTAGACGAAGAATACATAACACTTCGCAAATCATATTATATCTTACCATGAAACATAGAAATGAAATGCGATATCGTGTTTTAAGAATCATAAGAACTCTATAGCTGCGAAACGCAGTAATCTGCAAACGCTATTTCCTTGCAAGGAAGTGTCGCATTTACATTCATTTGAAGTGTAGACGAGGAATACATAACACTTCGCAAATCATATTATATCTTACCATGAAACATAGAAATGAGGTGCGATATCGCGTTTTAAGAAGCAATAGAACCCTATTGCTACGATAGGTAGACATCTGCAAACGCTATTTCTTTGCAAGCAAGTGTCGCATTTACATTCTTTTGAAGTGTAGACGTGGAATACACACACTTCGCAAATCATATTATATCTTACCATGAAACATAGAAATGAGATGCGTTATCGCGTTTTAGTAAGCATTAGAACACTACTGCTACGACAGGTAGGCATCTGCAAACGCTATTTCCTTGCAAGGAAGTGTCGCAGTTACATTCATTTGAAGTGTAGACGAGGAATACATCACACTTCGCAAACCAAATTATATCTTACCATGAAACATAGAAATGAGATGCGATATCGCGTTTTAAGAAGCATTAGAACTCTATCGCTACGATACCTAGACATTTGCAGACACTATTTCCTTTCAAGGAAGTGTCGCATTTACATTCATTTGAAGTGTAGACGAGGAGTACATAACACTTCGCAAATCATATTATATCTTACCATGAAACATAGAAATGAGATGCTATATCGCGTTTTAAGAATCATAAGAACTCTATTGCTACGATACGTAAACATCTGCAAACGCTATTTCCTTGCAAGGAAGAGTCGCATTTACATTCATTTGAATCGTAGACGAGGAATGCATAACACTTCGCAATGAATATTATATCTTATCATGAAACATAGATATGAGGTGCAATATCTCGTTTTAAGAAGCATTTGAACTCTATTGCTACGATACCTAGACATCTGCAGACGCTATTTCCTAGCAAGGAAGTGCCGCATTTACATTCATATGAAGTGTAGACGAGGAATACATAACACTGCGCAAATCATACTATATCTTACCATGAAACATAGAAATGTGATGCGATATCGCGTTTTAAGAAGCATTTGAAATCTATTGCTACGATACGTAGACATCTGCAAACGCTATTTCTTTGCAAGGAAGTGTCGCATTTACATTCATTTGAAATGTAGACGTGGAATACACACACTTCGCAAATCATATTATATCTTACCATGAAACATAGTAATGAAATGCGATATCGCGTTTTAAGTATCATAAGAGCTCTATTGCTACGATACTTAGACATCTGCAAACGCTCTTTCCTTGCAAGGAAGTGTCGCATTAACATTCATATGAAGTGTACACGAGGAATACATAACACTTCGCAAATCATATTATTTCTTACCATGAAACATGGAAATGAGATGCGATATCGCGTTTTTAAGAAGCATTAGAACACTAATGCTAATATACGTAGACATCTGCAAAACGCTATTTCCTTGCTAGGAAGTGTCGCATTTACATTCATTTGAGGTGTAGACGAAGAATACATAACACTTCGCAAATCATATTATATCTTACCCTGAAACATAGAAATGAGATGCGATATCGCGTTTTAAGAATCACAAGAACTCTATAGCTGTGATACGCAGAAATCTGCAAACGCTCTTTCCTTGCAAGGAAGTGGTCGCATTAACATTCATATGAAGTGTACACGAGGAATACATAACACATCGCAAATCATATTATATCTTACCATGAAACATGGAAATGAGATGCGATATCGCGTTTTAAGAAGCATTAGAACACTATTGCCAAGATACGTAGACATCTGCAAACGATATTTCCTTGCTGGGAAGTGTCGCATTTACATTCATTTGAAGTGTAGACGAAGAATACATAACACTTCGCGAATCATATTATATCTTACCATGAAACATAGAAATGAGATGCGATATAGCGTTTTAAGAATCATAAGAACTCTATAGCTGCGATACGCAGTAATCTGCAAACGCTATTTCCTTGCAAGGAAGTGTCGCATTTACATTCATTTGAAGTGTAGACGAGGAATACATAGCACTTCGCAAATCATATTATATCTTACCATGAAACATAGAAATGAGGTGCGATATCGCGTTTTAAGAAGCATTAGAACTCTATCGCTACGATACCTAGATATCTGCAGACGCTATTTCCTAGCAAGGAAGTGTCGCATTTACATTCATTTGAAGTGTAGACGAGGAATACATAAACACTTCGCAAATTATATAATATCTTACCATGAAACATAGAAATGAGATGCGATATCGCGTTTTTAGAAGCATTAGAACTCTGTTGCTACGATACCTAGACATCTGCAGACGCTATTTCCTAGCAAGGAAGTGTCGCATTTACATTCATTTGAAGTGTAGACGAGGAATACATAACACCTACGCAAATCATATTATATCTTACCATGAAACATAGAAATGTGATGCGATATCGCGTTTTAAGAAGCATTTGAAATCTATTGCTACGATACGTAGACATCTGCAAACGCTATTTCTTTGCAAGGAAGTGTCGCATTTACATTCATTTGAAGTGTAGACGTGGAATACACACACTTCGCAAATCATATTATATCTTACCATGAAACATAGAAATGAAATGCGATATCGCGTTTTAATAAGCATTAGAACCCTACTGCTACGATAGGTAGACATCTGCAAACGCTATTTCTTGCAAGGAAGTGTCGCATTTACATTCATTTGAAGTGTAGACGAGGAGTACATAACACTTCGCAAATCATATTATATCTTACCATGAAACATAGAAATGAGATGCGATATTGTGTTTTGAGAAACATTAGAACTCTATCGCTGCGACACCTAGCCATCTGCAGACGCTATTTCATTTCAAGGAAGTGTCGCATTTACATTCATTTGAAGTGTAGACGAGGAATACATAACACTACGCAAATCATATTATATCTTACCATGAAACATAGAAATGTGATGCGATATCGCGTTTTAAGAAGCATTTGAAATCTGTTGCTACGATACGTAGACATCTGCAAACGCTATTTCTTTGCAAGGAAGTGTCGCATTTACATTCATTTGAAGTGTAGACGTGGAATACACACACTTCGCAAATCACATTATATCTTAACATGAAACATAGAAATGAAATGCGATATCGCGTTTTAATAAGCATTAGAACTCTACTGCTACGATAGGTAGACATCTGCAAACGCTATTTCCTTGCAAGGAAGTGTCGCATTTACATTCATTTGAAGTGTAGACGAGGAATACATCACACTTCGCAAATCATATTATATCTTACCATGAAACATAGAAATGAGATGCGATATTGCGTTTTGAGAAGCATTAGAACCCTATCGCTACGATACCTAGACATCTGCAGACGCTATTTCCTTTCAAGGAAGTGTCGCATTTACATTCATTTGAAGTGTAGACGAGGAGTACATAGCACTTCGCAATCATATTATATCTTACCATGAAACATGGAAATGAGTTGCGATATCGCGTTTTAAGAAGCATTAGAACACTATTGCTAAGATACGTAGACATCTGCAAACGATATTTCCTTGCTTGGAAGTGTCGCATTTACATTCATTTGAAGGGTAGAAGAAGAATACATAACACTTCGCAAATCATATTATATCTTACCATGAAACATAGAAATGAAATGCGATATCGCGTTTTAAGAATCATAAGAACTCTATAGCTGCGAAACGCAGTAATCTGCAAACGCTATTTCCTTGCAAGGAAGTGTCGCATTTACATTCATTTGAAGTGTAGACGAGGAATACATAACACTTCGCAAATCATATTATATCTTACCATGAAACATAGAAATGAGGTGCGATATCGCGTTTTAAGAAGCAATAGAACCCTATTGCTACGATAGGTAGACATCTGCAAACGCTATTTCTTTGCAAGCAAGTGTCGCATTTACATTCTTTTGAAGTGTAGACGTGGAATACACACAGTTCGCAAATCATATTATATCTTACCATGAAACATAGAAATGAGATGCGTTATCGCGTTTTAATAAGCATTAGAACACTACTGCTACGACAGGTAGGCATCTGCAAACGCTATTTCCTTGCAAGGAAGTGTCGCATTTACATTCATTTGAAGTGTAGACGAGGAATACATCACACTTCGCAAACCAAATTATATCTTACCATGAAACATAGAAATGAGATGCGATATCGCGTTTTAAGAAGCATTATAACTCTATCGCTACGATACCTAGACATCTGCAGACACTATTTCCTTTCAAGGAAGTGTCGCATTTACATTCATTTGAAGTGTAGACGAGGAGTACATAACACTTCGCAAATCATATTATATCTTACCATGAAACATAGAAATGAAATGCGATATCGCGTTTTAAGAATCATAAGAACTCTATAGCTGCGAAACGCAGTAATCTGCAAACGCTATTTCCTTGCAAGGAAGTGTCGCATTTACATTCATTTGAAGTGTAGACGAGGAATACATAACACTTCGCAAATCATATTATATCTTACCATGAAACATAGAAATGAGGTGCGATATCGCGTTTTAAGAAGCAATAGAACCCTATTGCTACGATAGGTAGACATCTGCAAACGCTATTTCTTTGCAAGCAAGTGTCGCATTTACATTCTTTTGAAGTGTAGACGTGGAATACACACACTTCGCAAATCATATTATATCTTACCACGAAACATAGAAATGAGATGCGTTATCGCGTTTTAATAAGCATTAGAACACTACTGCTACGACAGGTAGGCATCTGCAAACGCTATTTCCTTGCAAGGAAGTGTCGCATTTACATTCATTTGAAGTGTAGACGAGGAATACATCACACTTCGCAAACCAAATTATATCTTACCATGAAACATAGAAATGAGATGCGATATCGCGTTTTAAGAAGCATTAGAACTCTATCGCTACGATACCTAGACATCTGCAGACACTATTTCCTTTCAAGGAAGTGTCGCATTTACATTCATTTGAAGTGTAGACGAGGAGTACATAACACTTCGCAAATCATATTATATCTTACCATGAAACATAGAAATGAGATGCGATTTCGCGTTTTAAGAATCATAAGAACTCTATTGCTACGATACTTAGACATCTGCAAACGCTCTTTCCTTGCAAGGAAGTGTCGCATTAACATTCATATGAAGTGTAGACGAGGAATACATAACACTTCGCAAATCATATTATATCTTACCATGAAACATGGAAATGAGATGCGATATCGCGTTTTAAGAAGCATTCGAACACTATTCCTACGATACGTAGACATCTGCAAACGCTATTTCTTTGCAAGGAAGTGTCGCATTTACATTCATTTGAAATGTAGACGTGGAATACACACACTTCGCAAATCATATTATATCTTACCATGAAACATAGAAATGAAATGCGATATCGCGTTTTAAGTATCATAAGAGCTCTATTGCTACGATACTTAGACATCTGCAAACGCTCTTTCCTTGCAAGGAAGTGTCGCATTAACATTCATATGAAGTGTACACGAGGAATACATAACACTTCGCAAATCATATTATTTCTTACCATGAAACATGGAAATGAGATGCGATATCGCGTTTTAAGAAGCATTAGAACACTAATGCTAATATACGTAGACATCTGCAGACGCTATTTCCTAGCAAGGAAGTGTCGCATTTACATTCATTTGAAGCGTAGACGAGGAATACATGACACCTCGCAAATCATATAATATCTTACCATGAAACATAGAAATGAGATGCGATATCGCGTTTTAAGCAGCATTAGAACTCTATTGCTGCGATACCTAGAAATCTGCAAACGCTATTTCCTTGCAAGGAAGTGACGCATTTACATTCATTTGAAGTGTAGACGAGGAATACATAACACATCGCAAATCATATTATATCTTACCATGAACCATAGAAATGAGATGCGATATCGCTTTTTAAGAATCATAAGAACTCTATTGCTACGATACGTAGACATCTGCAAACGCTATTTCCTATCGAGGAAGTGTCATATTCACATCCATTTGAAGTGTAGAAGAGGAATACATAACACTTCGCAAATCATATTATATCTTACCATGGAACATAGAAATGAGATGCGATATCGCGTTTTAAGAAGCATTAGAACTCAACTGCTACGATACGTAGACATCTTGAAGCGCTCTTTCCTTGCAAGGAAGTGTCGCATTAACATTCATATGAAGTGTACACGAGGAATACATAACACTTCGCAAATCATATTATTTCTTACCATGAAACATGGAAAAGAGATTCGATATGGCGTTTTAAGAAGCATTAGAACACTATTGCTAAGATACGTAGACATCTGCAAACGCTATTTCCTTGCTAGGAAGTGTCGCATTTACATCCATTTGAAGTGTAGACGAAGAATACATAACACTTCGCAAATCATATTATATCTTACCATGAAACATAGAAATGAGATGCGATATCGCGTTTTAAGAGTCATAAGAACTCTATAGCTACGATACACAGAAATCTGCAAACGCTCTTTCCTTGCAAGGAAGTGTCGCATTAACATTCATATGAAGTGTATACGAGGAATACATAACACTTCGCAAATCATATTATATCTTACCATGAAACATGGAAATGAGATGCGATATCGCGTTTTAAGAAGCATTAGAACACTATTTCTAAGATACGTAGACATCTGCAAACGCTATTTCCTTGCTAGGAAGTGTCGCATTTACATTCATTTGAAGTGTAGACGAAGAATACATAACACTTCGCAAATCATATTATATCTTACCATGAAACATAGAAATGAGATGCGATATCGCGTTTTAAGAATCATAAGAACTCTATAGCTGCGATACGCAGAAATCTGCAAACGCTATTTCCTTGCAAGGAAGTGTCGCATTTACATTCATTTGAAGTGTAGACGAGGAATACATAACACTTCGCAAATCATATTATATCTTACCATGAAACATAGAAATGAGGTGCGATATCGCGTTTTAAGAAGCATTAGAACTCTGTTGCTACGATAGCTAGACATCTGCAGACGCTATTTCCTAGCAAGGAAGTGTCGCATTTACATTCATTTGAAGTGTAGACGAGGAATACATGACACCTCGCAAATCATATAATATCTTACCATGAAACATAGAAATGAGATGCGATATCGCGTTTTAAGCAGCATTAGAACTCTATTGCTGCGATACCTAGAAATCTGCAAACGCTATTTCCTTGCAAGGAAGTGACGCATTTACATTCATTTGAAGTGTAGACGAGGAATACATAACACATCGCAAATCATATTATATCTTACCATGAACCATAGAAATGAGATGCGATATCGCTTTTTAAGAATCATAAGAACTCTATTGCTACGATACGTAGACATCTGCAAACGCTATTTCCTATCGAGGAAGTGTCATATTCACATCCATTTGAAGTGTAGAAGAGGAATACATAACACTTCGCAAATCATATTATATCTTACCATGGAACATAGAAATGAGATGCGATATCGCGTTTTAAGAAGCATTAGAACTCAACTGCTACGATAGGTAGACATCTGCAAACGCTATTTCCTTGCAAGGAAGTTTCGCATTTACATTCATTTGAAGTGTAGACGAGGAATACATCACACTTCGCAAATCATGTTATATCTTACCATGAAACATAGAAATGAGATGCGATATCGCGTTTTAAGAAGAATTAGAACTCTATTGCTACGATACCTAGACATCTGCAGACGCTATTTCCTAGCAAGGAAGAGTCGCATTTACATTCTTTTGAAGTGTAGACGAGGAATACATGACACCTCGCAAATCATATTATATCTTACCATGAAACATAGAAATGAGATGCGATATCGCGTTTTAAGAATCATAAGACATCTATTGCTACGATACGTAGACATCTGCAGACGCTATTTCCTTACAAGGAAGTGTCGCATTTACATTCATTTGAAGTGTAGACGAGGAATACATAACACTTCGCAAATCATATAATATCCTACCATGAAACATAGAAATGAGATGCTATATCGCGTTTTAAGAAGCATTAGAACTCTATTGCTACGATACCTAGACAACTGCAGACGCTATTTCCTAGCAAGGAAGTGTCGCATTTACGTTCATTTGAATCGTAGACGTAGAATGCATAACACTTCGCAATGAATAATATATCTTAGCCTGAAACATAGATATGTGATGCAATATCTCGTTTTAAGAAGCATTTGAACTCTATTGCTTCGATACGTAGACATCTGCAAACGCTATTTCCTTGCAAGGAAGTGTCGCATTTACATTCATTTGAAGTGTAGACGAGGAATACATAACACTTCGCAAATCATATTATACCTTACCATGAAACATAGAAATGAGATGCGATATCGCGTTTTAAGAATCACAAATACTCTATTGCTACGATACGTAGACATCTGCAAACGCTATTTCCTTGCAAGAAAGTGTCGCATTTACATTCATTTGAATCGTATACGAGGAATGCATAACACTTCGCAATGAATATTATATCTTATCATGAAACGTAGATATGAGATGCTATATCTCGTTTTAAGAAGCATTTGAACTCTATTGCTACGATACCTAAACATCTGCAGACGCTATTTCCTAGCAAGGAAGTGTCGCATTTACATTCATTTGAATCGTAGACGCGGAATGCATAACACTTCGCAATGAATATTATATCTTATCATGAAACATAGATATGAGATGCTATATCTCGTTTTAAGAAGCATTTGAACTCTATTGCTACGATACCTAGACATCTGCAGACGCTATTTCCTAGCAAGGAAGTGTCGCATTTACATTCATTTGAATTGTAGACGAGGAATACATGACACTTCGCAAATCATATTATATCTTACCATGAAACATAGAAATGAGATGCGATATCGCGTTTTAAGAATCATAAGAACTCTATTGCTACGATACGTAGACATCTGCAGACGCTATTTCCTTGCAAGGAAGTATCGCATTTACATTCATTTGAAGTGTAGACGAGGAATACATGACGCTTCGCAAATCATATTATATCTTACCATGAAACATAGAAATGAGGTGCGATATCGCGTTTTAAGAAGCATTAGAACTCTACTGCTCCGATACGTAGACCTCTGCAAACGCTATTTCCTTGCAAGGAAGTGTCGCATTTACATTCATTTGAATCGTAGACGAGGAATGCATAACACTTCGCAATGAATATTATATCTTATCATGAAACATAGATATGAGATGCAATATCTCGTTTGAAGAAGCATTTGAAATCTATTGCTTCGATACGTAGACATCTGCAAACGCTATTTCCTTGCAAGGAAGTGTCGCATTTACATTCATTTGAAGTGTAGGCGAGGAATACATAACACTTCGCAAATCGTGTTATATCTTACCATGAAACATAGAATTGAGATGCGATATCGCGTTTTAAGAAGCATTAGAACCCTATTGCTACGATACCTAGACATCTGCAGACGCTATTTCCTTGCAAGGAAGTGTCGCACTTACATTCATTTGAAGTGTAGAGGAGGAATACATAACACTTCGCAAATCATATTACATCTTACCATGAAACATAGAAATGTGATTCGATATCGCGTTTTAATATGCATTAGAATTCTATTGCTACAATAGGTAGACACCTGCAAACGCTATTTCCTAGCGAGGAAATATCGCAGTCACATTCATTTGAAGTGTAGACGAGGAATACATGACACTTCGCAAATCATATTATATCGTACCATGAAACATAGAAATGAGATGCGATATCGCGTTTTAAGAAGCATTAGAAAGCTATTGCAACGATACCTAGACATCTGCAGACGCTATTTCCTAGCAAGGAAGTGTCGCATTTACATTCATTTGAATCATAGATGAGGAACGCATAACACTTCGCAATGAATATTATATCTTATCATGAAACATAGATATGAGATGCAATATCTCGTTTTAAGAAGCATTTGAACTCTATTGCTACGATACCTAGAATTCTGCAGACGCTAATTCCTAGCAACGAAGTGTCGCATTTACATTCATTTGCAGTGTAGACGAGGAATACATGACACTTCGCAAATCATATTATATCTTACTATGAAACATAGAAATGAGATGCGATATCGCGTTTTAAGAAGCATCAGAAAGCTATTGCAACGATACGTAGACATCTGCAAACGCTATTTCCTAGCGAGGAAGTATCGCATTCACATTCATTTGCAGTGTAGACGAGGAATACATAACACTTCGCAAATCATGTTATATCTTACCATGAAACATAGAAATGAGATGCGATATTGCGTTTTGAGAAGCATTAGAACTCTATCGCTACGATACCTAGACATAAGCAGACGCTATTTCCTAGCAAGGAAGTGACGCATTTACATTCATTTGAAGTGTAGACGAGGAATACATAACACTTCGCAAATCATATTAAATCTTACCATGAAACATAGAAATGAGATGCGATATCGCGTTTTAAGGAGCATTAGAAATCTATTGCTACGATACATTGACATCTGCAAACGCTATTTCTTTGCAAGGAAGTTTCGCATTTACATTCATTTGAATCGTAGACGAGGAATGTATAACACTTCGCAATGAATATTATATCTTATCATGAAACATAGATATGAGATGCAATATCTCGTTTTAAGACTCATTTGAAATCTATGTCTTCGATACGTAGACATCAGCAAACGCTATTTCCTTGCAAGGAAGTGTCGCACTTACATTCATTTGAAGTGTAGAGGAGGAATACATAACACTTCGCAAATCATATTACATCTTACCATGAAACATAGAAATGAGATACGATATCGCGTTTTAAGAAGCATTAGAAAGCTACTGCTACGATACGTAGACATCTGCAAACGCTATTTCCTAGCGAGGAAATATCGCAGTCACATTCATTTGAAGTGTAGACGAGGAATACATGACACTTCGCAAATCATGTTATATCTTACCATGAAACATAGAAATGAGATGCGATATTGCGTTTTAAGAATCATAAGAACTCTATTGCTACGATACGTAGACATCTGCAAACGCACTTTCCTTGCAAGGTAGTGTCGCATTAACGTTCATATAAAGTGTAGACAAGGAATACATAACACTTCGCAAATCATATTATATCTTACCATGAAACATAGAAATGAGATGCGATATCGCGTTTTAAGAATCATAAGAACTCTATTGCTACGATATGTAGACATCTGCAGACGCTATTTCCTTGCAAGGAAGTGTCGCATTTACATTCATTTGAAGTGTAGACGAGGAATACATAACACTTCGCAAATCATATTATATCTTACCATGAAACATAGAAATGAGAAGCGATATCGCGTTCTAAGAAGCATTAGAAATCTATTGCTACGATACGTAGGCATCTGCAAACGCTATTTCCTTGCAATGAAGTGTCGCATTTACATTCATATGAAGTGTAGACGAGGAATACATAACACTACGCAAATCATACTATATCTTACCATGAAACATAGAAATGTGATGCGATATCGCGTTTTAAGAAGCATTTGAAATCTATTGCTACGATACGTAGACATCTGCAAACGCTATTTCTTTGCAAGGAAGTGTCGCATTTACATTCATTTGAAATGTAGACGTGGAATACACACACTTCGCAAATCATATTATATCTTACCATGAAACATAGAAATGAAATGCGATATCGCGTTTTAAGTATCATAAGAGCTCTATTGCTACGATACTTAGACATCTGCAAACGCTCTTTCCTTGCAAGGAAGTGTCGCATTAACATTCATATGAAGTGTACACGAGGAATACATAACACTTCGCAAATCATATTATTTCTTACCATGAAACATGGAAATGAGATACGATATCGCGTTTTAAGAAGCATTAGAACACTAATGCTATTATACGTAGAAATCTGCAAACGCTATTTCCTTGCTAGGAAGTGTCGCATTTACATTCACTTGAAGTGTAGACGAAGAATACATAACACTTCGCAAATCATATTATATCTTACCCTGAAACATAGAAATGAGATGCGATATCGCGTTTTAAGAATCATAAGAACTCTATAGCTACGATACGCAGAAATCTGCAAACGCTCTTTCCTTGCAAGGAAGTGTCGCATTTACATTCATTTGAAGTGTAGACGAGGAATACATAACACTACGCAAATCATATTATATCTTACCATGAAACATAGAAATGTGATGCGATATCGCGTTTTAAGAAGCATTTGAAATCTATTGCTACGATACGTAGACATCTGCAAACGCTATTTCTTTGCAAGGAAGTGTCGCATTTACATTCATTTGAAGTGTAGACGTGGAATACACACACTTCGCAAATCATATTATATCTTACCATGAAACATAGAAATGAGATGCGATATCGCGTTTTAAGAAGCATTAGAAATCTATTGCTACGATACGTAGACATCTCCAAACGCTATTTCCTATCGAGGAAGTGTCGCATTCACATTCATTTGAAGTGTAGACGAGGAATACATAGTACTTCGCAAATTATATTATATCTTACCATGAAACATAGAAATGAGATGCTATATCGCGTTTTAAGAATCATAAGTACTCTATTGCTACGATACGTAGACATCTTGAAACGCTCTTTCCTTGCAAGGAAGTGTCGCATTAACATTCATATGAAGTGTACACGAGGAATACATAACACTTCGCAAATCATATTATTTCTTACCATGAAACATGGAAAAGAGATTCGATATGGCGTTTTAAGAAGCATTAGAACACTATTGCTAAGATACGTAGACATCTGCAAACGCTATTTCCTTGCTAAGAAGTGTCGCATTTACATTCATTTGAAGTGTAGACGAAGAATACATAACACTTCGCAAACCATATTATATCTTACCATGAAACATAGAAATGAGATGCGATATCGCGTTTTAAGAATCATAAGAACTCTATAGCTACGATACACAGAAATCTGCAAACCCTCTTTCCTTGCAAGGAAGTGTCGCATTAACATTCATATGAAGTGTATACGAGGAATACATAACACTTCGCAAATCATATTATACCTTACCATGAAACATGGAAATGAGATGCGATATCGCGTTTTAAGAAGCATTAGAACACTACTTCTAAGATACGTAGACATCTGCAAACGCTATTTCCTTGTTAGGAAGTGTCGCATTTACATTCATTTGAAGTGTAGACGAAGAATACATAACACTTCGCAAATCATATTATATCCTACCATGAAACATAGAAATGAGATGCGATATCGCGTTTTAAGAATCATAAGAACTCTATAGCTGCGATACGCAGAAATCTGCAAACGCTATTTCCTTGCAAGGAAGTGTCGCATTTACATTCATTTGAAGTGTAGACGAGGAATACATAACACTTCGCAAATCATATTATATCTTACCATGAAACATAGAAATGAGGTGCGATATCGCGTTTTAAGAAGCATTAGAACTCTGTTGCTCCGATAGCTAGACATCTGCAGACGCTATTTCCTAGCAAGGAAGTGTCGCATTTACATTCATTTGAAGTGTAGACGAGGAATACATGACACCTCGCAAATCATATAATATCTTACCATGAAACATAGGAATGAGATGCGATATCGCGTTTTAAGCAGCATTAGAACTCTATTGCTGCTATACCTAGAAATCTGCAAACGCTATTTCCTTGCAAGGAAGTGACGCATTTACATTCATTTGAAGTGTAGACGAGGAATACATAACACATCGCAAATCATATTATATCTTACCATGAACCATAGAAATGAGATGCGATATCGCTTTTTAAGAATCATAAGAACTCTATTGCTACGATACGTAGACATCTGCAAACGCTATTTCCTATCGAGGAAGTGTCATATTCACATCCATTTGAAGTGTAGAAGAGGAATACATAACACTTCGCAAATCATATTATATCTTACCATGGAACATAGAAATGAGATGCGATATCGCGTTTTAAGAAGCATTAGAACTCAACTGCTACGATAGGTAGACATCTGCAAACGCTATTTCCTTGCAAGGAAGTTTCGCATTTACATTCATTTGAAGTGTAGACGAGGAATACATCACACTTCGCAAATCATGTTATATCTTACCATGAAACATAGAAATGAGATGCGATATCGCGTTTTAAGAAGCATTAGAACTCTATTGCTATGATACCTAGACATCTGCAGACGCTATTTCCTAGCAAGGAAGTGTCGCATTTACATACATTTGAAGTGTAGACGAGGAATACATGACACCTCGCAAATCATATTATATCTTACCATGAAACATAGAAATGAGATGCGATATCGCGTTTTAAGAATCATAAGACATCTATTGCTACGATACGTAGACATCTGCAAACGCTATTTCCTTGCTAAGAAGTGTCGCATTTACATTCATTTGAAGTGTAGACGAAGAATACATAACACTTCGCAAATCATATTATATCTTACCATGAAACATAGAAATGAGATGCGATATCGCGTTTTAAGAATCATAAGAACTCTATAGCTACGATACACAGAAATCTGCAAACGCTCTTTCCTTGCAAGGAAGTGTCGCATTAACATTCATATGAAGTGTATACGAGGAATACATAACACTTCGCAAATCATATTATACCTTACCATGAAACATGGAAATGAGATGCGATATCGCGTTTTAAGAAGCATTAGAACTCTATTGCTACGATACCTAGACATCTGCAGACGCTATTTCCTAGCAAGGAAGTGTCGCATTTACATTCATTTGAAGTGTAGACGAGGAATACATGACACCTCGCAAATCATATTATATCTTACCATGAAACATAGAAATGAGATGCGATATCGCGTTTTAAGAATCATAAGACATCTATTGCTACGATACGTAGACATCTGCAGACGCTATTTCCTTACAAGGAAGTGTCGCATTTACATTCATTTGAATCGTATACGAGGAATGCATAACACTTCGCAATGAATATTATATCTTATCATGAAACGTAGATATGAGATGCTATATCTCGTTTTAAGAAGCATTTGAACTCTATAGCTACGATACCTAGACATCTGCAGACGCTATTTCCTAGCAAGGAAGAGTCGCATTTACATTCATTTGAAGTGTAGACGAGGAATACATAACACTTCGCAAATCATATTATATCTTACCATGAAACATAGAAATGAGATGTGATATCGCGTTTTAAGAATCACAAGAACTATATTGCTACGATACGTAGACATCTGCAAACGCTATTTCCTTGCAAGAAAGTGTCGCATTTACATTCATTTGAATCGTATACGAGGAATGCATAACACTTCGCAATGAATATTATATCTTATCATGAAACGTAGATATGAGATGCTATATCTCGTTTTAAGAAGCATTTGAACTCTATTGCTACGATACCTAGACATCTGCAGACGCTATTTCCTAGCAAGGAAGTGTCGCATTTACATTCATTTGAATCGTAGACGCGGAATGCATAACACTTCGCAATGATTATTATATCTTATCATGAAACATAGATATGAGATGCTATATCTCGTTTTAAGAAGCATTTGAACTCTATTGCTACGATACCTAGACATCTGCAGACGCTATTTCCTAGCAAGGAAGTGTCGCATTTACATTCATTTGAATTGTAGACGAGGAATACATGACACTTCGCAAATCATATTATATCTTACCATGAAACATAGAAATGAAATGCGATATCGCGTTTTAAGAATCATAAGAACTCTATTGCTACGATACGTAGACATCTGCAAACGCACTTTCCTTGCAAGGAAGTGTCGCATTAACATTCATATGAAGTGTAGACGAGGAATAAATAACACTTCGCAAATCATATTATATCTTACCATGAAACATAGAAATGAGATGCGATATCGCGTTTTAAGAATCATAAGTACTCTATTGCTACGATACGTAGACATCTGCAGACGCTATTTCCTTGCAAGGAAGTATCGCATTTACATTCATTTGAAGTGTAGACGAGGAATACATGACGCTTCGCAAATCATATTATATCTTACCATGAAACATAGAAATGAGGTGCGATATCGCGTTTTAAGAAGCATTAGAACTCTACTGCTCCGATACGTAGACATCTGCAAACGCTATTTCCTTGCAAGGAAGTGTCACATTTACATTCATTTGAAGTGTAGACGACGAATACATAACACTTCGCAAATCATATTACATCTTACCATGAAACGTAGAAATGAGATGCGATATCGCGTTTTAGGAAGCATTAGAACTCTATTGCTACGATACCTAGACATCTGCAGACGCTATTTCCTAACAAGGAAGTGTCGCATTTACTTTCATTTGAATCGTAGACGAGGAATGCATAACACTTCGCAATGAATATTATATCTTATCATGAAACATAGAAATGAGATGCGATATCGCGTTTTAAGAAGCATTAGAAATCTATTGCTACGATACGTTGACATCTGCAAACGCTATTTCTTTGCAAAGGAAGTTTCGCATTTACATTCATTTGAAGTGTAGACGAGGAATACATAACACTTCGCAGATCATGTTATATCTTACCATGAAACATAGAAATGAGATACGATATCGCGTTTTAAGAAGCATTAGAACTCTATTGCTACGATACCTAGACATCTGCAGACGCTATTTCCTAGCAAGGAAGTGTCGCATTTACATTCATTTGAAGTGTAGACGAGGAATACATAACACTTCGCAAATCATGTTATATCTTACCATGAAACATAGAAATGAGATGCGATATCGCGTTATAAGAAGCATTAGAACTCTTTTGCTACGATACCTAGACATCTGCAGACGCTATTTCCTTGCAAGGAAGTGTCGCACTTACATTCATTTGAAGTGTAGACGAGGAATACATAAGACTTCGCAAATCATATTATATCTTACCACGAAACATAGAAATGAGATGCGATATCGCGTTTTAAGAAGCATTAGAACACTATTGCTACGATACCTAGACATCTGCAGACGCTATTTCCCTGCAAGGAAGTGTTGCATTTACATTCATTTGAAGTGTAGACGAGGAATACATGCCACTTCGCAAATCATATTATATCTTACCATGAAACATAGAAATGAGATGCGATATCGCGTTTTAAGATGCATTAGAATTCTATTGCTACGATAGGTAGACACCTGCAAACGCTATTTCCTTGCAAGGAAGTGTCGCATTTACGTTCATTTGAAGTGTAGACGAGAAATACATAACACTTCGCAAATCATATTATATCTTACCATGAAACATAGAAATGAGATGCGATATCGCGTTTAGGAAGCATTAGAACTCTATTGCTACGATACCTAGACATCTGCAGACGCAATTTCCTACCAAGGAAGTGTCGCATTTACATTCATTTGAAGTGTAGACGAGGAATACATAAGACTTCGCAAATCATATTATATCTTACCATGAAACATAGAAATGAGATGCGATATCGCGTTTTAAGAATCATAAGAACTCTATTGCTACAATACCTAGACATCTGCAGACGCTATTTCCTAGCAAGGAAGTATCGCATTTACATTCATTTGAAGTGTAGACGAGGAATACATGACGCTTCGCAAATCATA
Source organism: Xylocopa sonorina (assembly GCF_050948175.1). NCBI lineage: Eukaryota > Metazoa > Arthropoda > Insecta > Hymenoptera > Apidae > Xylocopa > Xylocopa sonorina. The sequence goes on along the minus strand of NW_027490414.1, from coordinate 169,747 downwards.
TTATATCTTACCATGAAACATAGAAATGAGATGCGATTACACGTCTTAAGAAGCATTAGAACACTATTGCTACGATACCTAGACATCTGCAGACGCTATTTCCTAGCAAGGAAGTCTCGCATTTACATTCATTTGAAGTGTAGACGAGGAATACATGACACTTCGCAAATCATATTATATCTTACCATGAAACATAGAAATGAGATGCGATATCGCGTTTTAAGAAGCACTAGAACTCTATTGCTCCGATACGTAGACATCTGCAAACGCTATTTCCTTGCAAGGAAGTGTCACATTTACATTCATTTGAAGTGTAGACGACGAATACATAACACTTCGCAAATCATATTACATCTTACCATGAAACGTAGAAATGAGATGCGATATCGCGTTTTAGGAAGCATTAGAACTCTATTGCTACGATACCTAGACATCTGCAGACGCTATTTCCTTACAAGGAAGTGTCGCATTTACATTCATTTGAATCTTATACGAGGAATGCATAACACTTCGCAATGAATATTATATCTTATCATGAAACGTAGATATGAGATGCTATATCTCGTTTTAAGAAGCATTTGAACTCTATAGCTACGATACCTAGACATCTGCAGACGCTATTTCCTAGCAAGGAAGAGTCGCATTTACATTCATTTGAAGTGTAGACGAGGAATACATAACACTTCGCAAATCATATTATATCTTACCATGAAACATAGAAATGAGATGTGATATCGCGTTTTAAGAATCACAAGAACTATATTGCTACGATACGTAGACATCTGCAAACGCTATTTCCTTGCAAGAAAGTGTCGCATTTACATTCATTTGAATCGTATACGAGGAATGCATAACACTTCGCAATGAATATTATATCTTATCATGAAACGTAGATATGAGATGCTATATCTCGTTTTAAGAAGCATTTGAACTCTATTGCTACGATACCTAGACATCTGCAGACGCTATTTCCTAGCAAGGAAGTGTCGCATTTACATTCATTTGAATCGTAGACGCGGAATGCATAACACTTCGCAATGATTATTATATCTTATCATGAAACATAGATATGAGATGCTATATCTCGTTTTAAGAAGCATTTGAACTCTATTGCTACGATACCTAGACATCTGCAGACGCTATTTCCTAGCAAGGAAGTGTCGCATTTACATTCATTTGAATTGTAGACGAGGAATACATGACACTTCGCAAATCATATTATATCTTACCATGAAACATAGAAATGAAATGCGATATCGCGTTTTAAGAATCATAAGAACTCTATTGCTACGATACGTAGACATCTGCAAACGCACTTTCCTTGCAAGGAAGTGTCGCATTAACATTCATATGAAGTGTAGACGAGGAATAAATAACACTTCGCAAATCATATTATATCTTACCATGAAACATAGAAATGAGATGCGATATCGCGTTTTAAGAATCATAAGTACTCTATTGCTACGATACGTAGACATCTGCAGACGCTATTTCCTTGCAAGGAAGTATCGCATTTACATTCATTTGAAGTGTAGACGAGGAATACATGACGCTTCGCAAATCATATTATATCTTACCATGAAACATAGAAATGAGGTGCGATATCGCGTTTTAAGAAGCATTAGAACTCTACTGCTCCGATACGTAGACATCTGCAAACGCTATTTCCTTGCAAGGAAGTGTCACATTTACATTCATTTGAAGTGTAGACGACGAATACATAACACTTCGCAAATCATATTACATCTTACCATGAAACGTAGAAATGAGATGCGATATCGCGTTTTAGGAAGCATTAGAACTCTATTGCTACGATACCTAGACATCTGCAGACGCTATTTCCTAACAAGGAAGTGTCGCATTTACTTTCATTTGAATCGTAGACGAGGAATGCATAACACTTCGCAATGAATATTATATCTTATCATGAAACATAGAAATGAGATGCGATATCGCGTTTTAAGAAGCATTAGAAATCTATTGCTACGATACGTTGACATCTGCAAACGCTATTTCTTTGCAAAGGAAGTTTCGCATTTACATTCATTTGAAGTGTAGACGAGGAATACATAACACTTCGCAGTTCATGTTATATCTTACCATGAAACATAGAAATGAGATACGATATCGCGTTTTAAGAAGCATTAGAACTCTATTGCTACGATACCTAGACATCTGCAGACGCTATTTCCTAGCAAGGAAGTGTCGCATTTACATTCATTTGAAGTGTAGACGAGGAATACATAACACTTCGCAAATCATGTTATATCTTACCATGAAACATAGAAATGAGATGCGATATCGCGTTATAAGAAGCATTAGAACTCTTTTGCTACGATACCTAGACATCTGCAGACGCTATTTCCTTGCAAGGAAGTGTCGCACTTACATTCATTTGAAGTGTAGACGAGGAATACATAAGACTTCGCAAATCATATTATATCTTACCACGAAACATAGAAATGAGATGCGATATCGCGTTTTAAGAAGCATTAGAACACTATTGCTACGATACCTAGACATCTGCAGACGCTATTTCCCAGCAAGGAAGTGTTGCATTTACATTCATTTGAAGTGTAGACGAGGAATACATGCCACTTCGCAAATCATATTATATCTTACCATGAAACATAGAAATGAGATGCGATATCGCGTTTTAAGATGCATTAGAATTCTATTGCTACGATAGGTAGACACCTGCAAACGCTATTTCCTTGCAAGGAAGTGTCGCATTTACGTTCATTTGAAGTGTAGACGAGAAATACATAACACTTCGCAAATCATATTATATCTTACCATGAAACATAGAAATGAGATGCGATATCGCGTTTAGGAAGCATTAGAACTCTATTGCTACGATACCTAGACATCTGCAGACGCAATTTCCTACCAAGGAAGTGTCGCATTTACATTCATTTGATGTGTAGACGAGGAATACATAAGACTTCGCAAATCATATTATATCTTACCATGAAACATAGAAATGAGATGCGATATCGCGTTTTAAGAATCATAAGAACTCTATTGCTACAATACCTAGACATCTGCAGACGCTATTTCCTAGCAAGGAAGTATCGCATTTACATTCATTTGAAGTGTAGACGAGGAATACATGACGCTTCGCAAATCATATTATATCTTACCATGAAACATAGAAATGAGATGCGATTACACGTCTTAAGAAGCATTAGAACACTATTGCTACGATACCTAGACATCTGCAGACGCTATTTCCTAGCAAGGAAGTCTCGCATTTACATTCATTTGAAGTGTAGACGAGGAATACATGACACTTCGCAAATCATATTATATCTTACCATGAAACATAGAAATGAGATGCGATATCGCGTTTTAAGAAGCACTAGAACTCTATTGCTCCGATACGTAGACATCTGCAAACGCTATTTCCTTGCAAGGAAGTGTCACATTTACATTCATTTGAAGTGTAGACGACGAATACATAACACTTCGCAAATCATATTACATCTTACCATGAAACGTAGAAATGAGATGCGATATCGCGTTTTAGGAAGCATTAGAACTCTATTGCTACGATACCTAGACATCTGCAGACGCTATTTCCTAACAAGGAAGTGTCGCATTTACTTTCATTTGAATCGTAGACGAGGAATGCATAACACTTCGCAATGAATATTATATCTTATCATGAAACATAGAAATGAGATGCGATATCGCGTTTTAAGAAGCATTAGAAATCTATTGCTACGATACGTTGACATCTGCAAACGCTATTTCTTTGCAATGGAAGTTTCGCATTTACATTCATTTGAAGTGTAGACGAGGAATACATAACACTTCGCAGATCATGTTATATCTTACCATGAAACATAGAAATGAGATACGATATCGCGTTTTAAGAAGCATTAGAACTCTATTGCTACGATACCTAGACATCTGCAGACGCTATTTCCTAGCAAGGAAGTGTCGCATTTACATTCATTTGAAGTGTAAACGAGGAATACATAACACTTCGCAAATCATGTTATATCTTACCATGAAACATAGAAATGAGATGCGATATCGCGTTTTAAGAAGCATTAGAACTCTTTTGCTACGATACCTAGACATCTGCAGACGCTATTTCCTTGCAAGGAAGTGTCGCACTTACATTCATTTGAAGTGTAGACGAGGAATACATAAGACTTCGCAAATCATATTATATCTTACCACGAAACATAGAAATGAGATGCGATATCGCGTTTTAAGAAGCATTAGAACACTATTGCTACGATACCTAGACATCTGCAGACGCTATTTCCTAGCAAGGAAGTGTCGCATTTACATTCAATTGAAGTGTAGACGAGGAATACATTCCACTTCGCAAATCATATTATATCTTACCATGAAACATAGAAATGAGATGCGATATCGCGTTTTAAGATGCATTAGAATTCTATTGCTACGATAGGTAGACACCTGCAAACGCTATTTCCTTGCAAGGAAGTGTCGCATTTACGTTCATTTGAAGTGTAGACGAGAAATACATAACACTTCGCAAATCATATTATATCTTACCATGAAACATAGAAATGAGATGCGATATCGCGTTTAGGAAGCATTAGAACTCTATTGCTACGATACCTAGACATCTGCAGACGCAATTTCCTACCAAGGAAGTGTCGCATTTACATTCATTTGAAGTGTAGACGAGGAATACATAAGACTTCGCAAATCATATTATATCTTACCATGAAACATAGAAATGAGATGCGATATCGCGTTTTAAGAATCATAAGAACTCTATTGCTACAATACCTAGACATCTGCAAACGCTATTTCCTTGCAAGGAAGTGTCGCATTTACATTCATTTGAAGTGTAGGCGGGGAATACATAACACTTCGCAAATCGTGTTATATCTTACCATGAAACATAGAATTGAGATGCGATATCGCGTTTTAAGAAGCATTAGAACTCTATTGCTCCGATACGTAGACATCTGCAAACGCTATTTCCTTGCAAGGAAGTGTCGCATTTACATTCATTTGAATCGTAGACGAGGAATGCATAACACTTCGCAAAGAATATTATATCTTATCATGAAACATAGATATGAGATGCAATATCTCGTTTGAAGAAGCATTTGAAATCTATTGCTTCGATACGTAGACATCTGCAAACGCTATTTCCTTGCAAGGAAGTGTCGCATTTACATTCATTTGAAGTGTAGGCGGGGAATACATAACACTTCGCAAATCGTGTTATATCTTACCATGAAACATAGAATTGAGATGCGATATCGCGTTTTAAGAAGCATTAGAACTCTATTGCTACGATACCTAGACATCTGCAGACGCTATTTCCTAGCAAGGAAGTGTCGCATTTACATTCATTTGAAGTGTAGACGAGGAATACATGACACTTCGCAAATCATATTATATCGTACCATGAAACATAGAAATGAGATGCGATATCGCGTTTTAAGAAGCATTAGAAAGCTATTGCAACGATACCTAGACATCTGCAGACGCTATTTCCTAGCAAGGAAGTGTCGCATTTACATTCATTTGAATCATAGATGAGGAACGCATAACACTTCGCAATGAATATTATATCTTATCATGAAACATAGATATGAGATGCAATATCTCGTTTTAAGAAGCATTTGAACTCTATTGCTACGATACCTAGAATTCTGCAGACGCTAATTCCTAGCAACGAAGTGTCGCATTTACATTCATTTGCAGTGTAGACGAGGAATACATGACACTTCGCAAATCATATTATATCTTACTATGAAACATAGAAATGAGATGCGATATCGCGTTTTAAGAAGCATCAGAAAGCTATTGCAACGATAGGTAGACATCTGCAAACGCTATTTCCTAGCGAGGAAGTATCGCATTCACATTCATTTGAAGTGTAGACGAGGAATACATGACACTTCGCGAATCATATTATATCTTACTATGAAACACAGGAATGAAATGCGATATCGCGTTTTAAGAAGCATTAGAACTCTATTGCTACGATACCTAGACATCTGCAGTCGCTATTTCCTAGCAAGGAAGTGTCGCATTTACATTCATTTGAAGTGTTGACGAGGAATACATGACACTTCGCAAATCATATTATATCTTACCATGAAACATAGAAATGAGATGCGATATCGCGTTTTAAGTAACATAGGAACTCTATTGTTACGATACGTAGACATCCGCAAACGCTATTTCCTTGCAAGGAAGTGTCGCATTTACGTTCATTTGAATCGCAGACGAGGAATGCATAACACTTCGCAATGAATATTATATCTTACCATGAAACATAGAAATGAGATGCGATATCGCGTTTTAAGAAGCATAAGAACTCTACTGCTACGATAGGCAGACATCTGCAAACGCTATTTCCTTGCAAGGAAGTGTTGCATTTACATTCATTTGAAGTGTAGACGAGGAATACATCACACTTCGCAAATCATATTATATCTTACCATGAAACATAGAAATGAGATGCGATATTGCGTTTTGAGAAGCATTAGAACTCTATCGCTACGATACCTAGACATCTGCAGACGCTATTTCCTTTCAAGGGAGTGTCGCATTTACATTCATTTGAAGTGTAGACGAGGAGCACATAACACTACTCAAATCATATTATATCTTACCATAAAACATAGAAATGAGATGCGATATCGCGTTTTAAGAAGCATAAGAACTCTACTGCTACGATAGGCAGACATCTGCAAACGCTATTTCCTTGCAAGGAAGTGTTGCATTTGCATTCATTTGAAGTGTAGACGAGGAATACATCACACTTCGCAAATCATATTATATCTTACCATGAAACATAGAAATGAGATGCGATATTGCGTTTTGAGAAGCATTAGAACTCTATCGCTACGATAGGTAGACAACTGCAAACGCTATTTCCTTGCAAGGAAGAGTCGCATTTACATTCATTTGAAGTGTAGAGGAGGAATACATAACACTTCGCAAATCATATTACATCTTACCATGAAACATAGAAATGTGATGCGATATCGCGTTTTAATATGCATTAGAATTCTATTGCTACAATAGGTAGACACCTGCAAACGCTATTTCCTAGCGAGGAAATATCGCAGTCACATTCATTTGAAGTGTAGACGAGGAATACATGACACTTCGCAAATCATATTATATCGTACCATGAAACATAGAAATGAGATGCGATATCGCGTTTTAAGAAGCATTAGGAAGCTATTGCAACGATACCTAGACATCTGCAGACGCTATTTCCTAGCAAGGAAGTGTCGCATTTACATTCATTTGAATCATAGATGAGGAACGCATAACACTTCGCAATGAATATTATATCTTATCATGAAACATAGATATGAGATGCAATATCTCGTATTAAGAAGCATTTGAACTCTATTGCTACGATACCTAGAATTCTGCAGACGCTAATTCCTAGCAACGAAGTGTCGCATTTACATTCATTTGCAGTGTAGACGAGGAATACATGACACTTCGCAAATCATATTATATCTTACTATGAAACATAGAAATGAGATGCGATATCGCGTTTTAAGAAGCATCAGAAAGCTATTGCAACGATACGTAGACATCTGCAAACGCTATTTCCTAGCGAGGAAGTATCGCATTCACATTCATTTGCAGTGTAGACGAGGAATACATAACACTTCGCAAATCATGTTATATCTTACCATGAAACATAGAAATGAGATGCGATATTGCGTTTTGAGAAGCATTAGAACTCTATCGCTACGATACCTAGACATAAGCAGACGCTATTTCCTAGCAAGGAAGTGACGCATTTACATTCATTTGAAGTGTAGACGAGGAATACATAACACTTCGCAAATCATATTAAATCTTACCATGAAACATAGAAATGAGATGCGATATCGCGTTTTATGAAGCATTAGAAATCTATTGCTACGATACGTAGACATCTGCAAACGCTATTTCCTAGCGAGGAAATATCGCAGTCACATTCATTTGAAGTGTAGACGAGGAATACATGACACTTCGCAAATCATGTTATATCTTACCATGAAACATAGAAATGAGATGCGATATTGCGTTTTAAGAATCATAAGAACTCCATTGCTACGATACGTAGACATCTGCAAACGCTATTTCCTTGCAATGAAGTGTCGCATTTACATTCATTTGAAGTTTAGACGAGGAATACATAACACTTCGCAAATCATATTATATCTTACCATGAAACATAGAAATGAGATGCGATTACACGTCTTAAGAAGCATTAGAACACTATTGCTACGATACCTAGACATCTGCAGACGCTATTTCCTAGCAAGGAAGTCTCGCATTTACATTCATTTGAAGTGTAGACGAGGAATACATGACACTTCGCAAATCATATTATATCTTACCATGAAACATAGAAATGAGATGCGATATCGCGTTTTAAGAAGCATTAGAACTCTATTGCTCCGATACGTAGACATCTGCAAACGCTATTTCCTTGCAAGGAAGTGTCACATTTACATTCATTTGAAGTGTAGACGACGAATACATAACACTTGGCAAATCATATTACATCTTACCATGAAACGTAGAAATGAGATGCGATATCGCGTTTTAGGAAGCATTAGAACTCTATTGCTACGATACCTAGACATCTGCAGACGCTATTTCCTAACAAGGAAGTGTCGCATTTACTTTCATTTGAATCGTAGACGAGGAATGCATAACACTTCGCAATGAATATTATATCTTATCATGAAACATAGACATGAGATGCGATATCGCGTTTTAAGAAGCATTAGAAATCTATTGCTACGATACGTTGACATCTGCAAACGCTATTTCTTTGCAAAGGAAGTTTCGCATTTACATTCATTTGAAGTGTAGACGAGGAATACATAACACTTCGCAGATCATGTTATATCTTACCATGAAACATAGAAATGAGATACGATATCGCGTTTTAAGAAGCATTAGAACTCTATTGCTACGATACCTAGACATCTGCAGACGCTATTTCCTAGCAAGGAAGTGTCGCATTTACATTCATTTGAAGTGTAGACGAGGAATACATAACACTTCGCAAATCATGTTATATCTTACCATGAAACATAGAAATGAGATGCGATATCGCGTTTTAAGAAGCATTAGAACTCTATTGCTACGATACCTAGACATCTGCAGACGCTATTTCCTAGCAAGGAAGTGTCGCATTTACATTCATTTGAAGTGTAGACGAGGAATACATGACACTTCGCAAATCATATTATATCTTACCATGAAACATAGAAATGAGATGCGATATCGCGTTTTAAGAATCATAAGAACTCTATTGCTACGATACGTAGACATCTGCAAACGCTATTTCCTTGCAAGGAAGTGTCGCATTAACGTTCATATGAAGTGTAGACGAGGAATACATAACACTTCGCAAATCATATTATATCTTACCATGAAACATAGAAATGAGATGCGATATCGCGTTTTAAGAATCATAAGAACTCTATTGTTACGATACGTAGACATCTGCAAACGCTATTTCCTTGCAAGGAAGTGTCGCATTTACGTGCATTTGAATCGCAGACGAGGAATGCATAACACTTCGCAATGAATATTATATCTTACCATGAAACATAGAAATGAGATGCGATATCGCGTTTTAAGAAGCATAAGGACTCTACTGCTACGATAGGCAGACATCTGCAAACGCTATTTCCTTGCAAGGAAGTGTTGTATTTACATTCATTTGAAGTGTAGACGAGGAATACATCACACTTCGCAAATCATATTACATCTTACCATGAAACGTAGAAATGAGATGCGATATCGCGTTTTAGGAAGCATTAGAACTCTATTGCTACGATACCTAGACATCTGCAGACGCTATTTCCTAACAAGGAAGTGTCGCATTTACTTTCATTTGAATCGTAGACGAGGAATGCATAACACTTCGCAATGAATATTATATCTTATCATGAAACATAGACATGAGATGCGATATCGCGTTTTAAGAAGCATTAGAAATCTATTGCTACGATACGTTGACATCTGCAAACGCTATTTCTTTGCAAAGGAAGTTTCGCATTTACATTCATTTGAAGTGTAGACGAGGAATACATAACACTTCGCAGATCATGTTATATCTTACCATGAAACATAGAAATGAGATACGATATCGCGTTTTAAGAAGCATTAGAACTCTATTGCTACGATACCTAGACATCTGCAGACGCTATTTCCTAGCAAGGAAGTGTCGCATTTACATTCATTTGAAGTGTAGACGAGGAATACATAACACTTCGCAAATCATGTTATATCTTACCATGAAACATAGAAATGAGATGCGATATCGCGTTTTAAGAAGCATTAGAACTCTATTGCTACGATACCTAGACATCTGCAGACGCTATTTCCTAGCAAGGAAGTGTCGCATTTACATTCATTTGAAGTGTAGACGAGGAATACATGACACTTCGCAAATCATATTATATCTTACCATGAAACATAGAAATGAGATGCGATATCGCGTTTTAAGAATCATAAGAACTCTATTGCTACGATACGTAGACATCTGCAAACGCTATTTCCTTGCAAGGAAGTGTCGCATTAACGTTCATATGAAGTGTAGACGAGGAATACATAACACTTCGCAAATCATATTATATCTTACCATGAAACATAGAAATGAGATGCGATATCGCGTTTTAAGAATCATAAGAACTCTATTGTTACGATACGTAGACATCTGCAAACGCTATTTCCTTGCAAGGAAGTGTCGCATTTACGTGCATTTGAATCGCAGACGAGGAATGCATAACACTTCGCAATGAATATTATATCTTACCATGAAACATAGAAATGAGATGCGATATCGCGTTTTAAGAAGCATAAGGACTCTACTGCTACGATAGGCAGACATCTGCAAACGCTATTTCCTTGCAAGGAAGTGTTGTATTTACATTCATTTGAAGTGTAGACGAGGAATACATCACACTTCGCAAATCATATTATATCTTACCATGAAACATAGAAATGAGATGCGATATTGCGTTTTGAGAAGCATTAGAACTCTATCGCTACGATACCTAGACATCTGCAGACGCTATTTCCTTTCAAGGGAGTGTCGCATTTACATTCATTTGAAGTGTAGACGAGGAATACATAACACTTCGCAAATCATATTATATCTTACCATGAAACATAAAAATGAGATGCGATATCGCGTCTTAAGAAGCATTAGAACACTATTTCTACGATACCTAGACATCTGCAGACGCTATTTCCTAGCAAGGAAGTCTCGCATTTACATTCATTTGAAGTGTAGACGAGGAATACATGACACTTCGCAAATCATATTATATCTTACCATGAAACATAGAAATGAGATGCGATATCGCGTTTTATGAAGCATTAGAACTCTATTGCTCCGATACGTAGACATCTGCAAACGCTATTTCCTTGCGAGGAAGTGTCACATTTACATTCATTTGAAGTGTAGACGACGAATACATAACACTTCGCAAATCATATTACATCTTACCATGAAACGTAGAAATGAGATGCGATATCGCGTTTTAGGAAGCATTAGAACTCTATCGCTACGATACCTAGACATCAGCAGACGCTATTTCCTAGCAAGGAAGTGTCGCATTTACATTCATTTGAATCATAGATGAGGAACGCATAACACTTCGCAATGAATATTATATCTTGTCATGAAACATAGATATGAGATGCAATATCTCGTTTCAAGAAGCATTTGAACTCTATTGCTACGATACCTAGATTTCTGCAGACGCTATTTCCTAGCAAGGAAGTGTCGCATTTACATTCATTTGAAGTGTTGACGAGGAATACATGACACTTCGCAAATCATATTATATCTTACCATGAAACATAGAAATGAGATGCGATATCGCTTTTTAAGAATCATAGGAACTCTATTGTTACGATACGTAGACATCTGCAAACGCTATTTCCTTGCAAGGAAGTGTCGCATTTACGTTCATTTGAATCGCAGACGAGGAATGCATAACACTTCGCAATGAATATTATATCTTACCATGAAACATAGAAATGCGATGCGATATCGCGTTTTAAGAAGCATAAGAACTCTACTGCTACGATAGGCAGACATCTGCAAACGCTATTTCCTTGCAAGGAAGTGTTGCATTTACATTCATTTGAAGTGTAGACGAGGAATACATCACACTTCGCAAATCATATTATATCTTACCATGAAACATAGAAATGAGATGCGATATTGCGTTTTGAGAAGCATTAGAACTCTATCGCTACGATACCTAGACATCTGCAGACGCTATTTCCTTTCAAGGGAGTGTCGCATTTACATTCATTTGAAGTGTAGACGAGGAGCACAAAACACTACTCAAATCATATTATATCTTACCATGAAACATAGAAATGAGATGCGATATCGCGTTTTAAGAATCATAAGAACTCTATTGCTACGATACGTAGACATCTGCAAACGCTATTTCCTTGCAAGGAAGTGTCGCATTTACGTTCATTTGAAGTGTAGACGAGAAATACATAACACTTCGCAAATCATATTTTATCTTACCATGAAACATAGAAATGAGATGCGATATCGCGTTTTAAGAAGAATTAGAACTCTATTGCTACGATACCTAGACATCTGCAGACGCAATTTCCTACCAAGGAAGTGTCGCATTTACATTCATTTGAAGTGTAGACGAGGAATACATGAGACTTCGCAAATCATATTATATCTTACCATGAAACATAGAAATGAGATGCGATATCGCGTTCTAAGAATCATAAGAACTCTATTGCTACGATACCTAGACATCTGCAGACGCTATTTCCTAGCAAGGAAGTATCGCATTTACATTCATTTGAAGTGTAGACGAGGAATACATGACGCTTCGCAAATCATATTATATCTTACCATGAAACATAGAAATGTGATGCGATATCGCGTTTTAATATGCATTAGAATTCTATTGCTACAATAGGTAGACACCTGCAAACGCTATTTCCTAGCGAGGAAATATCGCAGTCACATTCATTTGAAGTGTAGACGAGGAATACATGACACTTCGCAAATCATATTATATCGTACCATGAAATATAGAAATGAGATGCGATATCGCGTTTTAAGAAGCATTAGAAAGCTATTGCAACGATACCTAGACATCTGCAGACGCTATTTCCTAGCAAGGAAGTGTCGCATTTACATTCATTTGAATCATAGATGAGGAACGCATAACACTTCGCAATGAATATTATATCTTATCATGAAACATAGAAATGAGATGCGATATTGCGTTTTGAGAAGCATTAGAACTCTATCGCTACGATACCTAGACATCTGCAGACGCTATTTCCTTTCAAGGGAGTGTCGCATTTACATTCATTTGAAGTGTAGACGAGGAGCACATAACACTACTCAAATCATATTATATCTTACCATAAAACATAGAAATGAGATGCGATATCGCGTTTTAAGAAGCATAAGAACTCTACTGCTACGATAGGCAGACATCTGCAAACGCTATTTCCTTGCAAGGAAGTGTTGCATTTGCATTCATTTGAAGTGTAGACGAGGAATACATCACACTTCGCAAATCATATTATATCTTACCATGAAACATAGAAATGAGATGCGATATTGCGTTTTGAGAAGCATTAGAACTCTATCGCTACGATACCTAGACATAAGCAGACGCTATTTCCTAGCAAGGAAGTGACGCATTTACATTCATTTGAAGTGTAGACGAGGAATACATAACACTTCGCAAATCATATTAAATCTTACCATGAAACATAGAAATGAGATGCGATATCGCGTTTTATGAAGCATTAGAAATCTATTGCTACGATACGTAGACATCTGCAAACGCTATTTCCTAGCGAGGAAATATCGCAGTCACATTCATTTGAAGTGTAGACGAGGAATACATGACACTTCGCAAATCATGTTATATCTTACCATGAAACATAGAAATGAGATGCGATATTGCGTTTTAAGAATCATAAGAACTCCATTGCTACGATACGTAGACATCTGCAAACGCTATTTCCTTGCAATGAAGTGTCGCATTTACATTCATTTGAAGTTTAGACGAGGAATACATAACACATCGCAAATCATATTATATCTTACCATGAAACATAGAAATGAGATGCGATTACACGTCTTAAGAAGCATTAGAACACTATTGCTACGATACCTAGACATCTGCAGACGCTATTTCCTAGCAAGGAAGTCTCGCATTTACATTCATTTGAAGTGTAGACGAGGAATACATGACACTTCGCAAATCATATTATATCTTACCATGAAACATAGAAATGAGATGCGATATCGCGTTTTAAGAAGCATTAGAACTCTATTGCTCCGATACGTAGACATCTGCAAAAGCTATTTCCTTGCAAGGAAGTGTCACATTTACATTCATTTGAAGTGTAGACGACGAATACATAACACTTCGCAAATCATATTACATCTTACCATGAAACGTAGAAATGAGATGCGATATCGCGTTTTAGGAAGCATTAGAACTCTATTGCTACGATACCTAGACATCTGCAGACGCTATTTCCTAACAAGGAAGTGTCGCATTTACTTTCATTTGAATCGTAGACGAGGAATGCATAACACTTCGCAATGAATATTATATCTTATCATGAAACATAGAAATGAGATGCGATATCGCGTTTTAAGAAGCATTAGAAATCTATTGCTACGATACGTTGACATCTGCAAACGCTATTTCTTTGCAAAGGAAGTTTCGCATTTACATTCATTTGAAGTGTAGACGAGGAATACATAACACTTCGCAGATCATGTTATATCTTACCATGAAACATAGAAATGAGATACGATATCGCGTTTTAAGAAGCATTAGAACTCTATTGATACGATACCTAGACATCTGCAGACGCTATTTCCTAGCAAGGAAGTGTCGCATTTACATTCATTTGAAGTGTAGACGAGGAATACATAACACTTCGCAAATCATGTTATATCTTACCATGAAACATAGAAATGAGATGCGATATCGCGTTTTAAGAAGCATTAGAACTCTATTGCTACGATACCTAGACATCTGCAGACGCTATTTCCTAGCAAGGAAGTGTCGCATTTACATTCATTTGAAGTGTAGACGAGGAATACATGACACTTCGCAAATCATATTATATCTTACCATGAAACATAGAAATGAGATGCGATATCGCGTTTTAAGAATCATAAGAACTCTATTGCTACGATACGTAGACATCTGCAAACGCACTTTCCTTGCAAGGAAGTGTCGCATTAACGTTCATATGAAGTGTAGACGAGGAATACATAACACTTCGCAAATCATATTATATCTTACCATGAAACATAGAAATGAGATGCGATATCGCGTTTTAAGAATCATAAGAACTCTATTGTTACGATACGTAGACATCTGCAAACGCTATTTCCTTGCAAGGAAGTGTCGCATTTACGTTCATTTGAATCGCAGACGAGGAATGCATAACACTTCGCAATGAATATTATATCTTACCATGAAACATAGAAATGAGATGCGATATCGCGTTTTAAGAAGCATAAGAACTCTACTGCTACGATAGGCAGACATCTGCAAACGCTATTTCCTTGCAAGGAAGTGTTGCATTTACATTCATTTGAAGTGTAGACGAGGAATACATCACACTTCGCAAATCATATTATATCTTACCATGAAACATAGAAATGAGATGCGATATTGCGTTTTGAGAAGCATTAGAACACTATTTCTACGATACCTAGACATCTGCAGACGCTATTTCCTAGCAAGGAAGTCTCGCATTTACATTCATTTGAAGTGTAGACGAGGAATACATGACACTTCGCAAATCATATTATATCTTACCATGAAACATAGAAATGAGATGCGATATCGCGTTTTATGAAGCATTAGAACTCTATTGCTCCGATACGTAGACATCTGCAAACGCTATTTCCTTGCAAGGAAGTGTCACATATACATTCATTTGAAGTGTAGACGACGAATACATAACACTTCGCAAATCATATTACATCTTACCATGAAACGTAGAAATGAGATGCGATATCGCGTTTTAGGAAGCATTAGAACTCTATCGCTACGATACCTAGACATCTGCTATTTCCTAGCAAGGAAGTGTCGCATTTACATTCATTTGAATCATAGATGAGGAACGCATAACACTTCGCAATGAATATTATATCTTATCATGAAACATAGATATGAGATGCAATATCTCGTTTCAAGAAGCATTTGAACTCTATTGCTACGATACCTAGATTTCTGCAGACGCTATTTCCTAGCAAGGAAGTGTCGCACTTACATTCATTTGAAGTGTTGACGAGGAATACATGACACTTCGCAAATCATATTATATCTTACCATGAAACACAGAAATGAGATGCGATATCGCGTTTTAAGAATCATAGGAACTCTATTGTTACGATACGTAGACATCTGCAAACGCTATTTCCTTGCAAGGAAGTGTCGCATTTACGTTCATTTGAATCGCAGACGAGGAATGCATAACACTTCGCAATGAATATTATATCTTACCATGAAACATAGAAATGAGATGCGATATCGCGTTTTAAGAAGCATAAGAACTCTACTGCTACGATAGGCAGACATCTGCAAACGCTATTTCCTTGCAAGGAAGTGTTGCATTTACATTCATTTGAAGTGTAGACGAGGAATACATCACACTTCGCAAATCATATTATATCATACCATGAAACATAGAAATGAGATGCGATATCGCGTTTTAGGAAGCATTAGAACTCTATCGCTACGATACCTAGACATCTGCAGACGCTATTTCCTAGCAAGGAAGTGTCGCATTTACATTCATTTGAATCATAGATGAGGAACGCATAACACTTCGCAATGAATATTATATCTTATCATGAAACATAGATATGAGATGCAATATCTCGTTTCAAGAAGCATTTGAACTCTATTGCTACGATACCTAGAATTCTGCAGACGCTATTTCCTAGCAAGGAAGTGTCGCATTTACATTCATTTGAAGTGTTGACAAGGAATACATGACACTTCGCAAATCATATTATATCTTACCATGAAACATAGAAATGAGATGCGATATCGCGTTTTAAGAATCATAGGAACTCTATTGTTACGATACGTAGACATCTGCAAACGCTATTTCCTTGCAAGGAAGTGTCGCATTTACGTTCATTTGAATCGCAGACGAGGAATGCATAACACTTCGCAATGAATATTATATCTTACCATGAAACATAGAAATGAGATGCGATATCGCGTTTTAAGAAGCATAAGAACTCTACTGCTACGATAGGCAGACATCTGCAAACGCTATTTCCTTGCAAGGAAGTGTTGCATTTACATTCATTTGAAGTGTAGACGAGGAATACATCACACTTCGCAAATCATATTATATCTTACCATGAAACATAGAAATGAGATGCGATATTGCGTTTTGAGAAGCATTAGAACTCTATCGCTACGATACCTAGACATCTGCAGACGCTATTTCCTTTCAAGGGAGTGTCGCATTTACATTCATTTGAAGTGTAGACGAGGAGCACATAACACTACTCAAATCATATTATATCTTACCATGAAACATAGAAATGAGATGCGATATCGCGTTTTAAGAATCATAAGAACTCTATTGCTACGATACGTAGACATCTGCAAACGCACTTTCCTTGCAAGGTAGTGTCGCATTAACGTTCATATGAAGTGTAGACAAAGAATACATAACACTTCGCAAATCATATTATATCTTACCATGAAACATAGAAATGAGATGCGATATCGCGTTTTAAGAATCATAAGAACTCTATTGCTACGATACGTAGACATCTGCAGACGCTATTTCCTTGCAAGGAAGTGTCGCATTTACATTCATTTGAAGTGTAGACGAGGAATACATGACACTTCGCAAATCATATTATATCTTACCATGAAACATAGAAATGAGAAGCGATATCGCGTTCTAAGAAGCATTAGAAATCTATTGCTACGATACGTAGACATCTGCAAACGCTATTTCCTTGCAATGAAGTGTCGCATTTACATTCATTTGAAGTTTAGACGAGGAATACATAACACTTCGCAAATCATATTATATCTTACCATGAAACATAGAATTGAGATGCGATATCGCGTTTTAAGATGCATTAGAACTCTATCGCTACGATACCTAGACATCTGCTATTTCCTAGCAAGGAAGTGTCGCATTTACATTCATTTGAATCATAGATGAGGAACGCATAACACTTCGCAATGAATATTATATCTTATCATGAAACATAGATATGAGATGCAATATCTCGTTTCAAGAAGCATTTGAACTCTATTGCTACGATACCTAGATTTCTGCAGACGCTATTTCCTAGCAAGGAAGTGTCGCATTTACATTCATTTGAAGTGTTGACGAGGAATACATGACACTTCGCAAATCATATTATATCTTACCATGAAACACAGAAATGAGATGCGATATCGCGTTTTAAGAATCATAGGAACTCTATTGTTACGATACGTAGACATCTGCAAACGCTATTTCCTTGCAAGGAAGTGTCGCATTTACGTTCATTTGAATCGCAGACGAGGAATGCATAACACTTCGCAATGAATATTATATCTTACCATGAAACATAGAAATGAGATGCGATATCGCGTTTTAAGAAGCATAAGAACTCTACTGCTACGATAGGCAGACATCTGCAAACGCTATTTCCTTGCAAGGAAGTGTTGCATTTACATTCATTTGAAGTGTAGGCGAGGAATACATAACTCTTCGCAAATCGTGTTATATCTTACCATGAAACATAGAATTGAGATGCGATATCGCGTTTTAAGAAGCATTAGAACTCTATTGCTACGATACCTAGACATCTGCAGACGCTATTTCCTAGCAAGGAAGTGTCGCATTTACATTCATTTGAATCATAGATGAGGAACGCATAACACTTCGCAATGAATATTATATCTTATCATGAAACATAGATATGAGATGCAATATCTCGTTTTAAGAAGCATTTGAACTCTATTGCTACGATACCTAGAATTCTGCAGACGCTAATTCCTAGCAACGAAGTGTCGCATTTACATTCATTTGCAGTGTAGACGAGGAATACATGACACTTCGCAAATCATGTTATATCTTACCATGAAACATAGAAATGAGATGCGATATTGCGTTTTAAGAATCATAAGAACTCTATTGCTACGATACGTAGACATCTGCAAACGCTATTTCCTTGCAATGAAGTGTCGCATTTACATTCATTTGAAGTTTAGACGAGGAATACATAACACTTCGCAAATCATATTATATCTTACCATGAAACATAGAAATGAGATGCGATTACACGTCTTAAGAAGCATTAGAACACTATTGCTACGATACCTAGACATCTGCAGACGCTATTTCCTAGCAAGGAAGTCTCGCATTTACATTCGTTTGAGGTGTAGACGAGGAATACATGACACTTCGCAAATCATATTATATCGTACCATGAAACATAGAAATGAGATGCGATATCGCGTTTTAAGAAGCATCAGAAAGCTATTGCAACGATACGTAGACATCTGCAAACGCTATTTCCTAGCGAGGAAGTATCGCATTCACATTCATTTGAAGTGTAGACGAGGAATACATAACACTTCGCAAATCATGTTATATCTTACCATGAAACATAGAAATGAGATGCGATATTGCGTTTTGAGAAGCATTAGAACTCTATCGCTACGATACCTAGACATCTGCAGACGCTACTTCCTAGCAAGCAAGTGTCGCATTTACATTCATTTGAAGTGTAGACGAGGAATACATAACACTTCGCAAATCATATTATATCTTACCATGAAACATAGATATGAGATGCAATATCTCGTTTTAAGAAGCATTTGAACTCTATTGCTACGATACCTAGAATTCTGCAGACGCTAATTCCTAGCAGGGAAGTGTCGCATTTACATTCATTTGAAGTGTAGACGAGGAATACATGACACTTCGCAAATCATATTATATCTTACTATGAAACACAGAAATGAGATGCGATATCGCGTTTTAAGAAGCATCAGAAAGCTATTGCAACGATACGTAGACATCTGCAAACGCTATTTCCTAGCGAGGAAGTATCGCATTCACATTCATTTGAAGTGTAGACGAGGAATACATAACACTTCGCAAATCATGTTATATCTTACCATGAAACATAGAAATGAGGTGCGATATTGCGTTTTGAGAAGCATTAGAACTCTATTGCTACGATACCTAGACATCTGCAGACGCTATTTCCTAGCAAGGAAGTGTCGCATTTACATTCATTTGAAGTGTAGACGAGGAATACATAACACTTCGCAAATCATGTTATATCTTACCATGAAACATAGAAATGAGATGCGATGTCGCGTTTTAAGAAGCATTAGAACTCTATTGCTACGATACCTAGACATCTGCAGACGCTATTTCCTACCAAGGAAGTGTCGCATTTACATTCATTTGAAGTGTAGACGAGGAATACATAAGACTTCGCAAATCATATTATATCTTACCACGAAACGTAGAAATGAGATGCGATATCGCGTTTTAAGAAGTATTAGAAAACTATTGCTACGATACCTAGACATCTGCAGGCGCTATTTCCTAGCAAGGAAGTCTCGCATTTACATTCGTTTGAAGTGTAGACGAGGCATACATGACACTTCGCAAATCATATTATATCTTACCATGAAACATAGAAATGAGATGCGATATCGCGTTTTAAGAAGCATTAGAACTCTATTGCTCCGATACGTAGAAATCTGCAAACGCTATTTCCTTGCAAGGAAGTGTCACATTTACATTCATTTGAAGTGTAGACGACGAATACATAACACTTCGCAAATCATATTTCATCTTACCATGAAACGTAGAAATGAGATGCGATATCGCGTTTTAGGAAGCATTAGAACTCTATTGCTACGATACCTAGACATCTGCAGACGCTATTTCCTAACAAGGAAGTGTCGCATTTACTTTCATTTGAATCGTAGACGAGGAATACATAAGACTTCGCAAATCATATTATATCTTACCACGAAACATAGAAATGAGATGCGATATCGCGTTTTAAGAATCATAAGAACTCTATTGCTACGATACCTAGACATCTGCAAACGCTATTTCCTTGCAAGGAAATATCGCAGTCACATTCATTTGAAGTGTAGACGAGGAATACATGAATCTTCGCAAATCATATTATATCGTACCATGAAACATAGAAATGAGATGCGATATCGCGTTTTAAGAAGCATCAGAAAGCTATTGCAACGATACGTAGACATCTGCAGACGCAATTTCCTACCAAGGAAGTGTCGCATTTACATTCATTTGAAGTGTAGATGAGGAATACATAAGACTTCGCAAATCATATTATATCTTACCATGAAACATAGAAATGAGATGCGATATCGCGTTTTAAGAATCATAAGAACTCTATTGCTACGATACCTAGACATCTGCAGACGCTATTTCCGAGCAAGGAAGGATCGCATTTACATTCATTTGAAGTGTAGACGAGGAATACGTGACACTTCGCAAATCATATTATATCTTACCATGAAACATAGAAATGAGATGCGATATCGCGTTTTAAGATGCATTAGAATTCTATTGCTACGATAGGTAGACACCTGCAAACGATATTTCCTTGCAAGGAAGTGTCGCATTTACGTTCATTTGAAGTGTAGACGAGAAATACATAACACTTCGCAAATCATATTTTATCTTACCATGAAACATAGAAATGAGATGCGATATCGCGTTTTAAGAAGCATTAGAACTCTATTGCTACGATACCTAGACATCTGCAGACGCAATTTCCTACCAAGGAAGTGTCGCATTTACATTCATTTGAAGTGTAGACGAGGAATACATAACACTTCGCAAATCATATTATATCTTACCATGAAACATAGAAATGAGATGCGATATCGCGTTTTCAGAATCATAAGAACTCTATTGCTACGATACCTAGACATCTGCAGACGCTATTTCCTAGCAAGGAAGTATCGCATTTACATTCATTTGAAGTGTAGACGAGGAATACATGACGCTTCGCAAATCATATTATATCTTACCATGAAACATAGCAATGAGGTGCGATATCGCGTTTTAAGAAGCATTAGAACTCTACTGCTCCGATACGTAGACATCTGCAAACGCTATTTCCTTGCAAGGAAGTGTCGCATTTACATTCATTTGAGTCGTAGACGAGGAATGCATAACACTTCGCAATGAATATTATATCTTATCATGAAACATAGATATGAGATGCAATATCTCGTTTGAAGAAGCATTTGAAATCTATTGCTTCGATACGTAGACATCTGCAAACGCTATTTCCTTGGAAGGAAGTGTCGCATTTACATTCATTTGAAGTGTAGGCGAGGAATACATAACTCTTCGCAAATCGTGTTATATCTTACCATGAAACATAGAATTGAGATGCGATATCGCGTTTTAAGAAGCATTAGAACTCTATTGCTACGATACCTAGACATCTGCAGACGCTATTTCCTAGCAAGGAAGTGTCGCATTTACATTCATTTGAAGTGTAGACGAGGAATACATGACACTTCGCAAATCATATTATATCTTACCATGAAACATAGAAATGAGATGCGACATCGCGTCTTAAGAAGCATTAGAACACTATTGCTACGATACCTAGACATCTGCAGACGCTATGTCCTAGCAAGGAAGTCTCGCATTTACATTCATTTGAAGTGTAGAAGAGGAATACATGACACTTCGCAAATCATATTATATCTTACCATGAAACATAGAAATGAGATTCGATATCGCGTTTTATGAAGCATTAGAACTCTGTTTCTTCGATACGTAGACATTTGCAAACGCTATTTCCTTGCAAGGAAGTGTCGCACTTACATTCATTTGAAGTGTAGAGGAGGAATACATAACACTTCGCAAATCATATTACATCTTACCATGAAACATAGAAATGTGATGCGATATCGCGTTTTAATATGCATTAGAATTCTATTGCTACAATAGGTAGACACCTGCAAACGCTATTTCCTAGCGAGGAAATATCGCAGTCACATTCATTTGCAGTGTAGACGAGGAATACATGACACTTCGCAAATCATATTATATCTTACCATGAAACATAGAAATGAGATGCGATTACACGTCTTAAGAAGCATTAGAACACTATTGCTACGATACCTAGACATCTGCAGACGCTATTTCCTAGCAAGGAAGTCTCGCGTTTACATTCATTTGAAGTGTAGACGAGGAATACATGACACTTCGCAAATCATATTATAGCTTACCATGAAACATAGAAGTGAGATGCGATATCGCGTTTTAAGAAGCATTAGAACTCTATTGCTCCGATACGTAGACATCTGCAAACGCTATTTCCTTGCAAGGAAGTGTCACATTTACATTCATTTGAAGTGTAGACGACGAATACATGACACTTCGCAAATCATATTATATCTTACCATGAAACATGGAAATGAGATGCGACATCGCGTCTTAAGAAGCATTAGAACACTATTGCTACGATACCTAGAAATCTGCAGGCGCTATTTCCTAGCAAGGAAGTCTCGCATTTACATTCGTTTGAGGTGTAGACGAGGAATACATGACACTTCGCAAATCATATTACATCTTATCATGAAACATAGAAATGAGATGCGATATCGCGTTTTAAGAAGCATTAGAAATCTATTGCTACGATACGTTGACATCTGCAAACGCTATTTCTTTGCAAAGGAAGTTTCGCATTTACATTCATTTGAAGTGTAGACGAGGAATACATAACAGTTCGCAGATCATGTTATATCTTACCATGAAACATAGAAATGAGATACGATATCGCGTTTTAAGAAGCATTAGAACTCTATTGCTACGATACCTAGACATCTGCAGACGCTATTGCCTAGCAAGGAAGTGTCGCATTTACATTCATTTGAAGTGTAGACGAGGAATACATGACACTTCGCAAATCATATTATATCCTACCATGAAACATAGAAATGAGATGCGACATCGCGTCTTAAGAAGCATTAGAACACTATTGCTACGATACCTAGACATCTGCAGGCGCTATTTCCTAGCAAGGAAGTCTCGCATTTACATTCGTTTGAGGTGTAGACGAGGAATACATGACACTTCGCAAATCATATTACATCTTACCATGAAACATAGAAATGAGATACGATATCGCGTTTTAAGAAGCATTAGAAAGCTACTGCTACGATACGTAGACATCTGCAAACATTATTTCCTAGCGAGGAAATATCGCAGTCACATTCATTTGAAGTGTAGACGAGGAATACATGAAACTTCGCAAATCATATTATATCGTACCATGAAACATAGAAATGAGATGCGATATCGCGTTTTAAGAAGCATCAGAAAGCTATTGCAACGATACGTAGACATCTGCAAACGCTATTTCCTAGCGAGGAAGTATCGCATTCACATTCATTTGAAGTGTAGACGAGGAATACATAACACTTCGCAAATCATGTTATATCTTACCATGAAACATAGAAATGAGATGCGATATTGCGTTTTGAGAAGCATTAGAACTCTATCGCTACGATACCTAGACATCTGCAGACGCTATTTCCTAGCAAGCAAGTGTCGCATTTACATTCATTTGAAGTGTAGACGAGGAATACATAACACTTCGCAAATCATATTATATCTTACCATGAAACATAGATATGAGATGCAGTATCTCGTTTTAAGAAGCATTTGAACTCTATTGCTACGATACCTAGAATTCTGCAGACGCTAATTCCTAGCAAGGAAGTGTCGCATTTACATTCATTTGAAGTGTAGACGAGGAATACATGACACTTCGCAAATCATATTATATCTTACTATGAAACACAGAAATGAGATGCGATATCGCGTTTTAAGAAGCATCAGAAAGCTATTGCAACGATACGTAGACATCTGCAAACGCTATTTCCTAGCGAGGAAGTATCGCATTCACATTCATTTGAAGTGTAGACGAGGAATACATAACACTTCGCAAATCATGTTATATCTTACCATGAAACATAGAAATGAGATGCGATATTGCGTTTGAGAAGCATTAGAACTCTATCGCTACGATACCTAGACATCTGCAGACGCTATTTCCTAGCAAGCAAGTGTCGCATTTACATTCATTTGAAGTGTAGACGAGGAATACATAACACTTCGCAAATCATATTATATCTTACCATGAAACATAAAAATGAGATGCGATATCGCGTCTTAAGAAGCATTAGAACACTATTTCTACGATACCTAGACATCTGCAGACGCTATTTCCTAGCAAGGAAGTCTCGCATTTACATTCATTTGAAGTGTAGACGAGGAATACATGACACTTCGCAAATCATATTATATCTTACCATGAAACATAGAAATGAGATGCGATATCGCGTTTTATGAAGCATTAGAACTCTATTGCTCCGATACGTAGACATCTGCAAACGCTATTTCCTTGCAAGGAAGTGTCACATTTACATTCATTTGAAGTGTAGACGACGAATACATAACACTTCGCAAATCATATTACATCTTACCATGAAACGTAGAAATGAGATGCGATATCGCGTTTTATGAAGCATTAGAACTCTATTGCTCCGATACGTAGACATCTGCAAACGCTATTTCCTTGCAAGGAAGTGTCACATTTACATTCATTTGAAGTGTAGCCGACGAATACATAACACTTCGCAAATCATATTACATCTTACCATGAACGTAGAAATGAGATGCGATATCGCGTTTTAGGAAGCATTAGAACTCTATCGCTACGATACCTAGACATCTGCAGACGCTATTTCCTAGCAAGGAAGTGTCGCATTTACATTCATTTGAATCATAGATGAGGAACGCATAACACTTCGCAATGAATATTATATCTTATCATGAAACATAGATATGAGGTGCAATATCTCGTTTCAAGAAGCATTTGAACTCTATTGCTACGATACCTAGAATTCTGCAGACGCTATTTCCTAGCAAGGAAGTGTCGCATTTACATTCATTTGAAGTGTTGACAAGGAATACATGACACTTCGCAAATCATATTATATCTTACCATGAAACATAGAAATGAGATGCGATATCGCGTTTAAGAATCATAGGAACTCTATTGTTACGATACGTAGACATCTGCAAACGCTATTTCCTTGCAAGGAAGTGTCGCATTTACGTTCATTTGAATCGCAGACGAGGAATGCATAACACTTCGCAATGAATATTATATCTTACCATGAAACATAGAAATGAGATGCGATATCGCGTTTTAAGAAGCATAAGAACTCTACTGCTACGATAGGCAGACATCTGCAAACGCTATTTCCTTGCAAGGAAGTGTTGCATTTACATTCATTTGAAGTGTAGACGAGGAATACATCACACTTCGCAAATCATATTATATCTTACCATGAAACATAGAAATGAGATGCGATATTGCGTTTTGAGAAGCATTAGAACTCTATCGCTACGATACCTAGACATCTGCAGACGCTATTTCCTTTCAAGGGAGTGTCGCATTTACATTCATTTGAAGTGTAGACGAGGAGCACATAACACTACTCAAATCATATTATATCTTACCATGAAACATAGAAATGAGATGCGATATCGCGTTTTAAGAATCATAAGAACTCTATTGCTACGATACGTAGACATCTGCAAACGCACTTTCCTTGCAAGGTAGTGTCGCATTAACGTTCATATGAAGTGTAGACAAAGAATACATAACACGTCGCAAATCATATTATATCTTACCATGAAACATAGAAATGAGATGCGATATCGCGTTCTAAGAAGCATTAGAAATCTATTGCTACGATACGTAGACATCTGCAAACGCTATTTCCTTGCAATGAAGTGTCGCATTTACATTCATTTGAAGTTTAGACGAGGAATACATAACACTTCGCAAATCATATTATATCTTACCATGAAACATAGAAATGAGATGCGATTACACGTCTTAAGAAGCATTAGAACACTATTGCTACGATACCTAGACATCTGCAGACGCTATTTCCTAGCAAGGAAGTCTCGCATTTACATTCATTTGAAGTGTAGACGAGGAATACATGACACTTCGCAAATCATATTATATCTTACCATGAAACATAGAAATGAGATGCGATATCGCGTTTTAAGAAGCATTAGAACTCTACTGCTCCGATACGTAGACATCTGCAAACGCTATTTCCTTGCAAGGAAGTGTCACATTTACATTCATTTGAAGTGTAGACGACGAATACATAACACTTCGCAAATCATATTACATCTTACCATGAAACGTAGAAATGAGATGCGATATCGCGTTTTAGGAAGCATTAGAACTCTATTGCTACGATACCTAGACATCTGCAGACGCTATTTCCTAGCAAGGAAGTGTCGCATTTACATTCATTTGAAGTATAGACGAGGAATACATAACACTTCGCAAATCATGTTATATCTTACCATGAAACATAGAAATGAGATGCGATATCGCGTTTTAAGAAGCATTAGAACCCTTTTGCTACGATACCTAGACATCTGCAGACGCTATTTCCTACCAAGGAAGTGTCGCATTTACGTTCATTTGAAGTGTAGACGAGAAATACATAACACTTCGCAAATCATATTTTATCTTACCATGAAACATAGAAATGAGATGCGATATCGCGTTTTAAGGAGCATTAGAACTCTATTGCTACGATACCTAGACATCTGCAGACGCAATTTCCTACCAAGGAAGTGTCGCATTTACATTCATTTGAAGTGTAGACGAGGAATACATAAGACTTCGCAAATCATATTATATCTTACCATGAAACATAGAAATGAGATGCGATATCGCGTTTTAAGAATCATAAGAACTCTATTGCTACGATACCTAGACATCTGCAGACGCTATTTCCTAGCAAGGAAGTATCGCATTTACATTCATTTGAAGTGTAGACGAGGAATACATGACGCTTCGCAAATCATATTATATCTTACCATGAAACATAGAAATGAGGTGCGATATCGCGTTTTAAGAAGCATTAGAACTCTACTGCTCCGATACGTAGACATCTGCAAACGCTATTTCCTTGCAAGGAAGTGTCGCATTTACATTCATTTGAATCGTAGACGAGGAATGCATAACACTTCGCAATGAATATTATATCTTATCATGAAACATAGATATGAGATGCAATATCTCGTTTGAAGAAGCATTTGAAATCTATTGCTTCGATACGTAGACATCTGCAAACGCTACTTCCTTGCAAGGAAGTGTCGCATTTACATTCATTTGAAGTGTAGGCGAGGAATACATAACTCTTCGCAAATCGTGTTATATCTTACCATGAAACATAGAATTGAGATGCGATATCGCGTTTTAAGAAGCATTAGAACTCTATTGCTACGATACCTAGACATCTGCAGACGCTATTTCCTAGCAAGGAAGTGTCGCATTTACATTCATTTGAAGTGTAGACGAGGAATACATGACACTTCGCAAATCATATTATATCTTACCATGAAACATAGAAATGAGATGCGACATCGCGTCTTAAGAAGCATTAGAACACTATTGCTACGATACCTAGACATCTGCAGACGCTATGTCCTAGCAAGGAAGTCTCGCATTTACATTCATTTGAAGTGTAGAAGAGGAATACATGACACTTCGCAAATCATATTATATCTTACCATGAAACATAGAAATGAGATTCGATATCGCGTTTTAAGAAGCATTAGAACTCTGTTTCTTCGATACGTAGACATTTGCAAACGCTATTTCCTTGCAAGGAATTGTCGCACTTACATTCATTTGAAGTGTAGAGGAGGAATACATAACACTTCGCAAATCATATTACATCTTACCATGAAACATAGAAATGTGATGCGATATCGCGTTTTAATATGCATTAGAATTCTATTGCTACAATAGGTAGACACCTGCAAACGCTATTTCCTAGCGAGGAAATATCGCAGTCACATTCATTTGAAGTGTAGACGAGGAATACATGACACTTCGCAAATCATATTATATCGTACCATGAAACATAGAAATGAGATGCGATATCGCGTTTTAAGAAGCATTAGAAAGCTATTGCAACGATACCTAGACATCTGCAGACGCTATTTCCTAGCAAGGAAGTGTCGCATTTACATTCATTTGAATCATAGATGAGGAACGCATAACACTTCGCAATGAATATTATATCTTATCATGAAACATAGATATGAGATGCAATATCTCGTTTTAAGAAGCATTTGAACTCTATTGCTACGATACCTAGAATTCTGCAGACGCTAATTCCTAGCAACGAAGTGTCGCATTTACATTCATTTGCAGTGTAGACGAGGAATACATGACACTTCGCAAATCATGTTATATCTTACCATGAAACATAGAAATGAGATGCGATATTGCGTTTTAAGAATCATAAGAACTCTATTGCTACGATACGTAGACATCTGCAAACGCTATTTCCTTGCAATGAAGTGTCGCATTTACATTCATTTGAAGTTTAGACGAGGAATACATAACACTTCGCAAATCATATTATATCTTACCATGAAACATAGAAATGAGATGCGATTACACGTCTTAAGAAGCATTAGAACACTATTGCTACGATACCTAGACATCTGCAGACGCTATTTCCTAGCAAGGAAGTCTGGCATTTACATTCATTTGAAGTGTAGACGAGGAATACATGACACTTCGCAAATCATATTATATCTTACCATGAAACATAGAAATGAGATGCGATATCGCGTTTTAAGAAGCATTAGAACTCTATTGCTCCGATACGTAGACATCTGCAAACGCTATTTCCTTGCAAGGAAGTGTCACATTTACATTCATTTGAAGTGTAGACGACGAATACATGACACTTCGCAAATCATATTATATCTTACCATGAAACATGGAAATGAGATGCGACATCGCGTCTTAAGAAGCATTAGAACACTATTGCTACGATACCTAGAAATCTGCAGGCGCTATTTCCTAGCAAGGAAGTCTCGCATTTACATTCGTTTGAGGTGTAGACGAGGAATACATGACACTTCGCAAATCATATTACATCTTATCATGAAACATAGAAATGAGATGCGATATCGCGTTTTAAGAAGCATTAGAAATCTATTGCTACGATACGTTGACATCTGCAAACGCTATTTCTTTGCAAAGGAAGTTTCGCATCTACATTCATTTGAAGTGTAGACGAGGAATACATAACAGTTCGCAGATCATGATATATCTTACCATGAAACATAGAAATGAGATACGATATCGCGTTTTAAGAAGCATTAGAAAGCTACTGCTACGATACGTAGACATCTGCAAACGCTATTTCCTAGCGAGGAAGTATCGCATTCACATTCATTTGAAGTGTAGACGAGGAATACATAACACTTCGCAAATCATGTTATATCTTACCATGAAACATAGAAATGAGGTGCGATATTGCGTTTTGAGAAGCATTAGAACTCTATTGCTACGATACCTAGACATCTGCAGACGCTATTTCCTAGCAAGGAAGTGTCGCATTTACATTCATTTGAAGTGTAGACGAGGAATACATGACACTTCGCAAATCATATTATATCTTACCATGAAACATAGAAATGAGATGCGACATCGCGTCTTAAGAAGCATTAGAACACTATTGCTACGATACCTAGACATCTGCAGGCGCTATTTCCTAGCAAGGAAGTCTCGCATTTACATTCGTTTGAGGTGTAGACGAGGAATACATGACACTTCGCAAATCATATTACATCTTACCATGAAACATAGAAATGAGATACGATATCGCGTTTTAAGAAGCATTAGAAAGCTACTGCTACGATACGTAGACATCTGCAAACGCTATTTCCTAGCGAGGAAGTATCGCATTCACATTCATTTGAAGTGTAGACGAGGAATACATAACACTTCGCAAATCATGTTATATCTTACCATGAAACATAGAAATGAGGTGCGATATTGCGTTTTGAGAAGCATTAGAACTCTATTGCTACGATACCTAGACATCTGCAGACGCTATTTCCTAGCAAGGAAGTGTCGCATTTACATTCATTTGAAGTGTAGACGAGGAATACATAACACTTCGCAAATCATGTTATATCTTACCATGAAACATAGAAATGAGATGCGATGTCGCGTTTTAAGAAGCATTAGAACTCTATTGCTACGATACCTAGACATCTGCAGATGCTATTTCCTACCAAGGAAGTGTCGCATTTACATTCATTTGAAGTGTAGACGAGGAATACATAAGACTTCGCAAATCATATTATATCTTACCACGAAACATAGAAATGAGATGCGATATCGCGTTTTAACAAGTATTAGAAAACTATTGCTACGATACCTAGACATCTGCAGGCGCTATTTCCTAGCAAGGAAGTCTCGCATTTACATTCGTTTGAAGTGTAGACGAGGCATACATGACACTTCGCAAATCATATTATATCTTACCATGAAACATAGAAATGAGATGCGATATCGCGTATTAAGAAGCATTAGAACTCTATTGCTCCGATACGTAGAAATCTGCAAACGCTATTTCCTTGCAAGGAAGTGTCACATTTACATTCATTTGAAGTGTAGACGACGAATACATAACACTTCGCAAATCATATTACATCTTACCATGAAACGTAGAAATGAGATGCGATATCGCGTTTTAGGAAGCATTAGAACTCTATTGCTACGATACCTAGACATCTGCAGACGCTATTTCCTAACAAGGAAGTGTCGCATTTACTTTCATTTGAATCGTAGACGAGGAATACATAAGACTTCGCAAATCATATTATATCTTACCATGAAACATAGAAATGAGTTGCGATATCGCGTTTTAAGAATCATAAGAATTCTATTGCTACGATACCTAGACATCTGCAGACGCTATTTCCTAGCAAGGAAGTATCGCGTTTACATTCATTTGAAGTGTAGACGAGGAATACATGACGCTTCGCAAATCATATTATATCTTACCATGAAACATAGAAATGAGATGCGATATCGCGTTTTAAGAAGCATAAGATCTCTACTGCTACGATAGGCAGACATCTGCAAACGCTATTTCCTTGCAAGGAAGTGTTGCATTTACATTCATTTGAAGTGTAGACGAGGAATACATCACACTTCGCAAATCATATTATATCTTACCATGAAACATAGAAATGAGATGCGATATTGCGTTTTGAGAAGCATTAGAACTCTATCGCTACGATACCTAGACATCTGCAGACGCTATTTCCTTTCAAGGGAGTGTCGCATTTACATTCATTTGAAGTGTAGACGAGGAATACATAACACTTCGCAAATCATATTATATCTTACCATGAAACATAAAAATGAGATGCGATATCGCGTCTTAAGAAGCATTAGAACACTATTTCTACGATACCTAGACATCTGCAGACGCTATTTCCTTGCAAGGAAGTGTCACATTTACATTCATTTGAAGTGTAGACGACGAATACATGACACTTCGCAAATCATATTATATCTTACCATGAAACATGGAAATGAGATGCGACATCGCGTCTTAAGAAGCATTAGAACACTATTGCTACGATACCTAGAAATCTGCAGGCGCTATTTCCTAGCAAGGAAGTCTCGCATTTACATTCGTTTGAGGTGTAGACGAGGAATACATGACACTTCGCAAATCATATTACATCTTATCATGAAACATAGAAATGAGATGCGATATCGCGTTTTAAGAAGCATTAGAAATCTATTGCTACGATACGTTGACATCTGCAAACGCTATTTCTTTGCAAAGGAAGTTTCGCATCTACATTCATTTGAAGTGTAGACGAGGAATACATAACAGTTCGCAGATCATGTTATATCTTACCATGAAACATAGAAATGAGATACGATATCGCGTTTTAAGAAGCATTAGAAAGCTACTGCTACGATACGTAGACATCTGCAAACGCTATTTCCTAGCGAGGAAGTATCGCATTCACATTCATTTGAAGTGTAGACGAGGAATACATAACACTTCGCAAATCATGTTATATCTTACCATGAAACATAAAAATGAGGTGCGATATTGCGTTTTGAGAAGCATTAGAACTCTATTGCTACGATACCTAGACATCTGCAGACGCTATTTCCTAGCAAGGAAGTGTCGCATTTACATTCATTTGAAGTGTAGACGAGGAATACATGACTCTTCGCAAATCATATTATATCTTACCATGAAACATAGAAATGAGATGCGACATCGCGTCTTAAGAAGCATTAGAACACTATTGCTACGATACCTAGACATCTGCAGGCGCTATTTCCTAGCAAGGAAGTCTCGCATTTACATTCGTTTGAGGTGTAGACGAGGAATACATGACACTTCGCAAATCATATTACATCTTACCATGAAACATAGAAATGAGATACGATATCGCGTTTTAAGAAGCATTAGAAAGCTACTGCTACGATACGTAGACATCTGCAAACGCTATTTCCTAGCGAGGAAGTATCGCATTCACATTCATTTGAAGTGTAGACGAGGAATACATAACACTTCGCAAATCATGTTATATCTTACCATGAAACATAGAAATGAGGTGCGATATTGCGTTTTGAGAAGCATTAGAACTCTATTGCTACGATACCTAGACATCTGCAGACGCTATTTCCTAGCAAGGAAGTGTCGCATTTACATTCATTTGAAGTGTAGACGAGGAATACATAACACTTCGCAAATCATGTTATATCTTACCATGAAACATAGAAATGAGATGCGATGTCGCGTTTTAAGAAGCATTAGAACTCTATTGCTACGATACCTAGACATCTGCAGATGCTATTTCCTACCAAGGAAGTGTCGCATTTACATTCATTTGAAGTGTAGACGAGGAATACATAAGACTTCGCAAATCATATTATATCTTACCACGAAACATAGAAATGAGATGCGATATCGCGTTTTAACAAGTATTAGAAAACTATTGCTACGATACCTAGACATCTGCAGGCGCTATTTCCTAGCAAGGAAGTCTCGCATTTACATTCGTTTGAAGTGTAGACGAGGCATACATGACACTTCGCAAATCATATTATATCTTACCATGAAACATAGAAATGAGATGCGATATCGCGTTTTAAGAAGCATTAGAACTCTATTGCTCCGATACGTAGAAATCTGCAAACGCTATTTCCTTGCAAGGAAGTGTCACATTTACATTCATTTGAAGTGTAGACGACGAATACATAACACTTCGCAAATCATATTACATCTTACCATGAAACGTAGAAATGAGATGCGATATCGCGTTTTAGGAAGCATTAGAACTCTATTGCTATGATACCTAGACATCTGCAGACGCTATTTCCTAACAAGGAAGTGTCGCATTTACTTTCATTTGAATCGTAGACGAGGAATACATAAGACTTCGCAAATCATATTATATCTTACCATGAAACATAGAAATGAGTTGCGATATCGCGTTTTAAGAATCATAAGAATTCTATTGCTACGATACCTAGACATCTGCAGACGCTATTTCCTAGCAAGGAAGTATCGCGTTTACATTCATTTGAAGTGTAGACGAGGAATACATGACGCTTCGCAAATCATATTATATCTTACCATGAAACATAGAAATGAGATGCGATATCGCGTTTTAAGAAGCATAAGAACTCTACTGCTACGATAGGCAGACATCTGCAAACGCTATTTCCTTGCAAGGAAGTGTTGCATTTACATTCATTTGAAGTGTAGACGAGGAATACATCACACTTCGCAAATCATATTATATCTTACCATGAAACATAGAAATGAGATGCGATATTGCGTTTTGAGAAGCATTAGAACTCTATCGCTACGATACCTAGACATCTGCAGACGCTATTTCCTTTCAAGGGAGTGTCGCATTTACATTCATTTGAAGTGTAGACGAGGAATACATAACACTTCGCAAATCATATTATATCTTACCATGAAACATAAAAATGAGATGCGATATCGCGTCTTAAGAAGCATTAGAACACTATTTCTACGATACCTAGACATCTGCAGACGCTATTTCCTAGCAAGGAAGTCTCGCATTTACATTCATTTGAAGTGTAGACGAGGAATACATGACACTTCGCAAATCATATTATATCTTACCATGAAACATAGAAATGAGATGCGATATCGCGTTTTATGAAGCATTAGAACTCTATTGCTCCGATACGTAGACATCTGCAAACGCTATTTCCTTGCAAGGAAGTGTCACATTTACATTCATTTGAAGTGTAGACGACGAATACATAACACTTCGCAAATCATATTACATCTTACCATGAAACGTAGAAATGAGATGCGATATCGCGTTTTAGGAAGCATTAGAACTCTATCGCTACGATACCTAGACATCTGCAGACGCTATTTCCTAGCAAGGAAGTGTCGCATTTACATTCATTTGAATCATAGATGAGGAACGCATAACACTTCGCAATGAATATTATATCTTATCATGAAACATAGATATGAGATGCAATATCTCGTTTCAAGAAGCATTTGAACTCTATTGCTACGATACCTAGAATTCTGCAGACGCTATTTCCTAGCAAGGAAGTGTCGCATTTACATTCATTTGAAGTGTTGACAAGGAATACATGACACTTCGCAAATCATATTATATCTTACCATGAAACATAGAAATGAGATGCGATATCGCGTTTTAAGAATCATAGGAACTCTATTGTTACGATACGTAGACATCTGCAAACGCTATTTCCTTGCAAGGAAGTGTCGCATTTACGTTCATTTGAATCGCAGACGAGGAATGCATAACACTTCGCAATGAATATTATATCTTACCATGAAACATAGAAATGAGATGCGATATCGCGTTTTAAGAAGCATAAGAACTCTACTGCTACGATAGGCAGACATCTGCAAACGCTATTTCCTTGCAAGGAAGTGTTGCATTTACATTCATTTGAAGTGTAGACGAGGAATACATCACACTTCGCAAATCATATTATATCTTACCATGAAACATAGAAATGAGATGCGATATTGCGTTTTGAGAAGCATTAGAACTCTATCGCTACGATACCTAGACATCTGCAGACGCTATTTCCTTTCAAGGGAGTGTCGCATTTACATTCATTTGAAGTGTAGACGAGGAGCACATAACACTACTCAAATCATATTATATCTTACCATGAAACATAGAAATGAGATGCGATATCGCGTTTTAAGAATCATAAGAACTCTATTGCTACGATACGTAGACATCTGCAAACGCACTTTCCTTGCCAGGTAGTGTCGCATTAACGTTCATATGAAGTGTAGACAAA
Organism: Xylocopa sonorina; assembly: GCF_050948175.1. Lineage (NCBI taxonomy): Eukaryota > Metazoa > Arthropoda > Insecta > Hymenoptera > Apidae > Xylocopa > Xylocopa sonorina. Next base: position 133,416 of record NW_027490414.1, on the reverse strand, counting down.
GAATACATAACACTTCGCAAATCATATTATATCTTACCATGAAACATAGAAATGAGATGCGATATCGCGTTTTAAGAAGCATTAGAACTCTATTGCTCCGATACGTAGAAATCTGCAAACGCTATTTCCTTGCAAGGAAGTGTCACATTTACATTCATTTGAAGTGTAGACGACGAATACATAACACTTCCCAAATCATGTTATATCTTACCATGAAACATAGAAATGAGATGCGATATCGCGTTTTAAGAATCATATGAACTCTATTGCTACGATACGTAGACATCTGCAAACGCCATTTCCTTGCAAGGAAGTGTCGCATTTACTTTCATTTGAATCGTAGACGAGGAATGCATAACACTTCGCAATGAATATTATATCTTATCATGAAACATAGATATGAGATGCAATATCTCGTTTTAAGAAGCATTAGAACTCTATTGCTACGATACCTGGACATCTGCAGACGCTATTTCCTAGCAAGGAAGTGTCGCATTTACATTCATTTGAAGTGTAGACGAGGAATACATGACACTTCGCAAATCATATTATATCTTACCATGAAACATAGAAATGAGATGCGATCTCGCGTTTTAACAAGCATTAGAAATCTATTGCTACGATACGTAGACATCTGCAGACGCTATTTCCTAGCGGGGAAGTATCGCATTCACATTCATTTGAAGTGTAGATGAGGAATACATGACACTTCTCAAATCATATTATATCTTACCATGAAACATAGAAATGAGATGCGATATCGCGTTTTAAGAATCATAAGAACTCTATTGCTACGATACTTAGACATGTGCAAAGGCTATTTCCTTGCAAGGAAGTGTTGCATTTACATTCATTTGAATCGTAGACGAGGAATGCATAACACTTCGCAATGAATATTATATCTTATCATGAAACATAGATATGAGATGCAATATCTCGTTTTAAGAAGCATTTGAACTCTATTGCTTCGATACGTAGACATCAGCAAACGCTATTTCCTTGCAAGGAAGTGTCGCATTTACATTCATTTGAAGTGTAGACGAGGAATACATAACACTTCGCAAATCATATTATATCTTACCATGAAACATAGAAATGAGATGCGATATCGCGTTTTAAGAAGCATTAGAACTCTATTGCTACGATACCTAGACATCTGCAGACCCTATTTCCTAGCAAGGAAGTGTCGCATTTACATTCATTTGAAGTGTAGACGAGGAATACATGACACTTCGCAAATCATATTATATCTTACCATGAAACATAGAAATGAGATGCGATATCGCGTTTTAAGAAGCATTAGAACTCTATTGCTACGATACCTAGACATCTGCAGACCCTATTTCCTAGCAAGGAAGTGTCGCAATTACATTCGCTTGAAGTGTAGACGAGGAATACATAACACTTCGCAAATCATATTACATCTTACCATGAAACATAGAAATGAGATGCGATATCGCGTTTTAAGAAGCATTAGAACTCTATTGCTACGATAGGTAGACATCTGCAAACGCTATTTGCTTGCAAGGAAGTGTCGCATTTACATTCGTTTGAAGTGTAGACGAGGAATACATAACACTTCGCAAATCATATTACATCTTACCATGAAACATAGAAATGAGATGCGATATCGCGTTTTAAGAAGCATTCGAACTCTTTTGCTACGATACTTAGACATCTGCAAACGCTATTTCCTTGCAAGGAAGTGTCGCATTTACATTCATTTGAATCGTAGACGAGGAATGCATAACACTTCGCAATGAATATTATATCTTATCATGAAACATAGATATGAGATGCAATATCCCTTTTTAAGAAGCATTTGAACTCTATTGCTACGATAGGTAGACATCTGCAAACGCTATTTCCTTGCAAGGAAGTGTCGCATTTATATTCATTTGAAGTGTAGAAGAGGAATACATGACACTTCGCAAATCATATTATATCTTACCATGAAACATAGAAATGAGATGCGATATCGCGTTTTAAGAAGCATTAGAAATCTATGGCTACGATACGTAGACATCTGCAAACGCTATTTCCTAGCGAGGAAGTATCGCATTCACATTCATTTGAAGTGCAGACGAGGAATACATGACACTTCTCAAATCATATTATATCTTACCATGAAACATAGAAATGAGATGCGATATCGCGTTTTAAGAATCATAAGAACTCTATTGCTACGATACATAGAGATCTGCAAAGGCTATTTCCTTGCAAAGAAGTGTCGCATTTACATTCATTTGAATCGTAGACGAGGAATGCATAACACTTCGCAATGAATATTATATCTTATCATGAAACATAGATATGAGATGCAATATCTCGTTTTAAGAAACATTTGAACTCTATTGCTTCGATACGTAGACATCAGCAAACGCTATTTCCTTGCAAGGAAGTGTCGGATTTACATTCATTTGAAGTGTAGACGAGGAATACATAACACTTCGCAAATCATATTATATCTTACCATGAAACATAGAAATGAGATGCGATATCGCGTTTTAAGAAGCATTAGAACACTATTGCTACGATACCTAGTCATCTGCAGACGGTATTTCCTAGCATGGAAGTGTCGCATTTACATTCATTTGAAGTGTAGACGAGGAATACATGACACTTCGCAAATCATATTATATCTTACCATGAAACATAGAAATGAGATGCGATATCGCGTTTTATGCAGCATTAGAACCCTATTGTTACGATAGGTAGACATTTGCAAACGCTATTTCCTTGCAAGGAAGCGTCGCACTTACATTCATTTGAAGTGTAGAGGAGGAATACATAACACTTCGCAAATCATATTACATCTTACCATGAAACATAGAAATGAGATGCGATATCGCGTTTAAAGAAGCATTAGAAAGCTATTGCTACGATACGTAGACATCTGCAAACGCTATTTCCTAGCGAGGAAATATCGCAGTCACTTTCACTTGAAGTGTAGACGAGGAATACATAACACTTCGCAAATCATATTACATCTTACCATGAAACATAGAAATGAGATGCGATATCGCGTTTTAAGAAGCATTAGAAAGCTATTGCTACGATACGTAGACATCTGCAAACGCTATTTCCTAGCGAGGAAATATCGCAGTCACATTCACTTGAAGTGTAGACGAGGAATACATGACACTTCGCAAATCATATTATATCTTACCATGAAACATAGAAATGAGATGCGATCTCGCGTTTTAAGAAGCATTATAAAGCTATTGCTACGATACGTAGACATCTGCAAACGCTATTTCCTAGCGAGGAAGTATCGCATTCACATTCATTTGAAGTGTAGACGAGGAATACATAACACTTCGCAAATCATGTTATATCTTACCATGAAACATAGAAATGAGATGCGATATCGCGTTTTAAGAATCATATGAACTCTATTGCTACGATGCGTAGTCATCTGCAAACGCTATTTCCTAGCGAGGAAGTGTCGCATTCACATTCATTTGAAGTGTAGACGAGGAATACGTGACACTTCGCAAATCATATTATATCTTACCATGAAACATAGAAATGAGATGCGATATCGCGTTTTAAGAATCATAAGAACTATTGCTACGATACGTAGACATCTACAATCGCTACTTCCTTGCTAGGAAGTGTCGCATTTACATTCATTTGAAGTGTAGACGAGGAATACATAACACTTCGCAAATCATTTTACATCTTACCATGAAACATAGAAATTAGATGCGATATCGCGTTTTAAGAATCATCTGAACTCTATTGCTACGATACGTAGTCATCTGCAAACGCTATTTCCTAGCGAGGAAGTGTCGCATTCACATTCATTTGAAGTGTAGACGAGGAATACGTGACACTTCGCAAATCATATTATATCTTACCATGAAACATAGAAATGAGATGCGATATCGCGTTTTAAGAATCATAAGAACTATTGCTACGATACGTAGACATCTACAATCGCTACTTCCTTGCTAGGAAGTATCGCATTCACATTCATTTGAAGTGTAGACGAGGAATACATAACACTTCCCAAATCATGTTATATCTTACCATGAAACATAGAAATGAGTTGCGATATCGCGTTTTAAGAATCATATGAACACTATTGCTACGATACGTAGACATCTGCAAACGCTATTTCCTTGCAAGGAAGTGTCGCATTTACATTCATTTGAATCGTAGACGAGGAATGCATAACACTTCGCAATGAATATTGTATCTTATCATGAAACATAGATATAAGATGCAGTATCTCGTTTTAAGAATCATTTGAACTCTATTGCTACGATACGTAGACATCAGCAAACGCTATTTCCTTGCAAGGAAGTGTCGCATTTACATTCATTTGAAGTGTAGACGAGGAATACATAACACTTCGCAAATCATATCATTTATTACCATGAAACATAGAAATGAGATGCGATATCGCGTTTTAAGAATCATAAGAACTCCATTGCTACGATACGTAGACATCAGCAAACGCTATTTCCTTGCTAGGAAGTGTCGCATTTACATTCATTTGAAGTGTAGACGAGGAATACATGACTCTTCGCAAATCATATTATATCTTACCATGAAACATAGAAATGAGATGCGATATCGCGTTTTAAGAAGCATTAGAAAGCTATTGCTACGATACGTAGAAATCTGCAAACGCTATTTCCTAGCGAGGAAGTATCGCATTCACATTCATTTGAAGTGTAGACGAGGAATACATGACTCTTCGCAAATCATATTATATCTTACCATGAAACATAGAAATGAGATGCGATATCGCGTTTTAAGAAGCATTAGAAAGCTATTGCTACGATACGTAGAAATCTGCAAACGCTATTTCCTAGCGAGGAAGTATCGCATTCACATTCATTTGAAGTGTAGACGAGGAATACATAACACTTCGCAAATCATGTTATATCTTACCATGAAACATAGAAATGAGATGCGATATCGCGTTTTAAGAATCATATGAACTCTATTGCTACGATACGTAGTCATCTACAATCGCTATTTCCTAGCGAGGAAGTGTCGCATTCACATTCATTTGAAGTGTAGACGAGGAATACGTGACACTTCGCAAATCATATTATATCTTACCATGAAACATAGAAATGAGATGCGATATCGCGTTTTAAGAATCATAAGAACTATTGCTACGATACGTAGACATCTACAATCGCTACTTCCTTGCTAGGAAGTGTCGCATTTACATTCATTTGAAGTGTAGACGAGGAATACATAACACTTCGCAAATCATATTACATCTTACCATGAAACATAGAAATGAGATGCGATATCGCGTTTTAAGAAGCATTAGAAAGCTATTGCTACTATACGTAGACATCTGCAAACGCTATTTCCTAGCGAGGAAGTATCGCATTCGCATTCATTTGAAGTGTAGACGAGGAATACATAACACTTCGCATATCATGTTATATCTTACCATGAAACATAGAAATGAGATGCGATATCGCGTTTTAAGAATCAGATGAAATCTATAGCTACGATACGTAGACATCTGCAAACGCTATTTCCTTGCAAGGAAGTGTCGCATTTACTTTCATTTGAATCGTAGACGGGGCATGCATAACACTTCGCAATGAATATTATATCTTATCATCAAACATAGATATGAGATGCAATATCTCGTTTTAAGAAGCATTTGAACTCTATTGCTTCGATACGTAGACATCAGCAAACGCTATTTCCTTGCAAGGAAGTGTCGCATTTACATTCATTTGAAGTGTAGACGAGGAATACATAACACTTCGCAAATCATATTATATCTTACCATGAAACATAGAAATGAGATGCGATATCGCGTTTTAAGAAGCATTAGAAAGCTATTGATACGATACGTAGACATCTGCAAACGCTATTTCCTAGCGAGGAAGTATCGCATTCACTTTCATTTGAAGTGTAGACGAGGAATACATAACACTTCGCAAATCATGTTATATCTTACCATGAAACATAGAAATGAGATGCGATATCGCGTTTTAAGTATCATATGAACTCTATTGCTACGATACGTAGACATCTGCAAACGCTATTTCCTAGCGAGGAAGTGTCGCATTCACATTCACTTGAAGTGTAGACGAGGAATACATGACACTTCGCAAATCATATTATATCTTACCATGAAACATAGAAATGAGATGCGATATCGCGTTTTAAGAATCATATGAACTCAATTGCTACGATACGTAGACATCTGCAAACGCTATTTCCTTGCAAGGAAGTGTCGCATTTACTTTCATTTGAATCGTAGACGAGGAATGCATAACACTTCGCAATGAATATTATATCTTATCATGAAACATAGATATGAGATGCAATATCTCGTTTTAAGAAGCATTTGAACTCTATTTCTTCGATACGTAGACATCTGCAAACGCTATTTCCTTGCAAGGAAGTGTCGCATTTACATTCATTTGAAGTGTAGACGAGGAATACATGACACTTCGCAAATCATATTATACCTTACCATGAAACATAGAAATGAGATGCGATATCGCGTTTTAAGAAGCATTAGAAATCTATTGCTACGATACGTAGACATCTGCAAACGCTATTTCCTAGCGAGGAAGTATCGCATTCACATTCATTTGAAGTGTAGAAGAGGAATACATAACACTTCCCAAATCATGTTATATCTTACCATGAAACATAGAAATGTGTTGCGATATCGCGTTTTAAGAATCATATGAACACTATTGCTACGATACGTAGACATCTGCAAACGCTATTTCCTTGCAAGGAAGTGTCGCATTTACTTTCATTTGAATCGTAGACGAGGAATGCATAACACTTCGCAATGAATATTATATCTTATCATGAAACATAGATATGAGATGCAATATCTCGTTTTAAGAAGCATTAGAACTCTGTTGCTACGATACCTAGGCATCTGCGGACGCTATTTCCTAGCAAGGAAGTGTCGCATTTACATTCGTTTGAATCGTAGACGAGGAATGCATAACACTTCGCAATGAATATTATATCTTATCATGAAACATAGATATGAGATGCAATATCTCGTTTTAAGAAGCATTTGAACTCTATTGCTACGATAGGTAGGCATCTGCAAACGCTATTTCCTTGCAAGGAAGTGTCGCATTTACATTCATTTGAAGTGTAGATGAGGAATACATGACACTTTGCAAATCATATTATATCTTACAGTGAAACATAGAAATGAGATGCGATATCGCGTTTTAAGAAGCATTAGAAAGCTATTGATACGATATGTAGACATCTGCAAACGCTATTTCCTAGCGAGGAAGTATCGCATTCACTTTCATTTGAAGTGCAGACGAGGAATACATAACACTTCGCAATGAATATTATATCTTATCATGAAACATAGATATGAGATGCAATATCTCGTTTTAAGAAGCATTTGAACTCTATTGCTACGATACGTAGTCATCTGCAAACGCTATTTCCTAGCGAGGAAGTGTCGCATTCACATTCATTTGAAGTGTAGACGAGGAATACGTGACACTTCGCAAATCATATTATATCTTACCATGAAACATAGAAATGAGATGCGATATCGCGTTTTAAGAATCATAAGAACTATTGCTACGATACGTAGACATCTACAATCGCTACTTCCTTGCTAGGAAGTGTCGCATTTACATTCATTTGAAGTGTAGACGAGGAATACATAACACTTCGCAAATCATATTACATCTTACCATGAAACATAGAAATGAGATGCGATATCGCGTTTTAAGAAGCATTAGAAAGCTATTGCTACGATACGTAGACATCTGCAAACGCTATTTCCTAGCGAGGAAGTATCGCATTCGCATTCATTTGAAGTGTAGACGAGGAATACATAACACTTCGCATATCATGTTATATCTTACCATGAAACATAGAAATGAGATGCGATATCGCGTTTTAAGAATCAGATGAAATCTATAGCTACGATACGTAGATATCTGCAAACGCTATTTCCTTGCAAGGAAGTGTCGCATTTACTTTCATTTGAATCGTAGACGGGGCATGCATAACACTTCGCAATGAATATTATATCTTATCATCAAACATAGATATGAGATGCAATATCTCGTTTTAAGAAGCATTTGAACTCTATTGCTTCGATACGTAGACATCAGCAAACGCTATTTCCTTGCAAGGAAGTGTCGCATTTACATTCATTTGAAGTGTAGACGAGGAATACATAACACTTCGCAAATCATATTATATCTTACCATGAAACATAGAAATGAGATGCGATATCGCGTTTTAAGAAGCATTAGAAAGCTATTGATACGATACGTAGACATCTGCAAACGCTATTTCCTAGCGAGGAAGTATCGCATTCACTTTCATTTGAAGTGTAGACGAGGAATACATAACACTTCGCAAATCATGTTATATCTTACCATGAAACATAGAAATGAGATGCGATATCGCGTTTTAAGTATCATATGAACTCTATTGCTACGATACGTAGACATCTGCAAACGCTATTTCCTAGCGAGGAAGTGTCGCATTCACATTCACTTGAAGTGTAGACGAGGAATACATGACACTTCGCAAATCATATTATATCTTACCATGAAACATAGAAATGAGATGCGATATCGCGTTTTAAGAATCATATGAACTCAATTGCTACGATACGTAGACATCTGCAAACGCTATTTCCTTGCAAGGAAGTGTCGCATTTACTTTCATTTGAATCGTAGACGAGGAATGCATAACACTTCGCAATGAATATTATATCTTATCATGAATCATAGATATGAGATGCAATATCTCGTTTTAAGAATCATAAGAACTCTATTGCTACGATACGTAGACATCTGCAAACGCTATTTCCTTGCAAGGAAGTGTCGCATTTACATTCATTTGAAGTGCAGACGAGGAATACATAACACTTCGCAAATCATATTATATCATACCATGAAACATAGAAATGAGATGCGATATCGCGTTTTAAGAAGCATTACAAATCTATTGCTACGATATGTAGACATCTGCAAACGCTATTTCCTAGCGTGGAAGTGTTGCATTCACATTCATTTGAAGTGTAGACGAGAAATACATAACACTTCGCAAATCATATTATATCTTACCATGAAACATAGAAATGAGATGCGGTATCGCGTTTTAAGAAGCATTAGAACTCTATTGCTACGATAGGTAGACATCTGCAAACGCTATTTCCTTGCAAGGAAGTGTCGCATTTACATTCATTTGAAGTGTAGACGAGGAATACATAACCCCTCGCAAATCATATTATATCTTACCATGAAACATAGAAATGAGATGCGATATCGCGTATTAAGAATCATAAGAACTCTATTGCTACGATACGTAGACATCTGCAAACGCTATTTCCTTGCAAGGAAGTGTCCCATTTACATTCATTTGAAGTGTAGACGAGGAATACATAACACTTCGCAAATCATATTATATCTTACCGTGAAACATAGAAATGAGATGCGATGTCGCGTTTTAAGAAGAATTAGAAATCTATTGCTACGATACGTAGATATCTGCAAACGCTATTTCCTAGCGAGGAAGTGTCGCATTTACATTCATTTGAAGTGTAGACGAGGAATACATGACACTTCGCAAATCATATTATATCTTACCATGAAACATAGAAATGAAATGCGATATCGCGTTTTAAGAAGCACTAAAAATCTATTGCTACGATACGTAGACATCTGCAAACGCTATTTCTTTGCAAGCAAGTGTCGCATTTACATTCATTTGAAGTGTAGACGAGGAATACATAACACTTCGCAAATCATACTATATCTTACCATGAAACATAGAAATGAGATGCGATTTCGCGTTTTAAGAAGCATTAGAACTCTATTGCTACGGTAGGTAGACACCTGCAAACGCTATTTCCTTGCAAAGAAGTGTCGTATTTACATTCATTTGAAGTGTAGACGAGGAATACATAACACTTCGCAAATCATATTATATCCTACCATGAAACATGGAAATGAGATGCGATATCGCGTTTAAGGAAGCATTAGAACTCTATCGCTACGATACCTAGACATCTGCAGACGCTATTTCCTAGCAAGGAAGTGTCGCATTTACATTCATTTGAAGTGTAGACGAGGAATACATAACACTTCGCAAATCATATTATATCTTACCATGAAACATAGAAATGAGATGCGATATCGCGTTTTAAGAATCATAAGAACTCTATTGCTACGATACGTAGACATCTGCAAACGCTATTTCCTAGCGAGGAAGTGTCGCATTCACATTCACTTGAAGTGTAGACGAGGAATACATGACACTTCGCAAATCATATTATATCTTACCATGAAACATAGAAATGAGATGCGATATCGCGTTTTAAGAATCATATGAACTCAATTGCTACGATACGTAGACATCTGCAAACGCTATTTCCTTGCAAGGAAGTGTCGCATTTACATTCATTTGAAGTGCAGACGAGGAATACATAACACTTCGCAAATCATATTATATCATACCATGAAACATAGAAATGAGATGCGATATCGCGTTTTAAGAAGCATTACAAATCTATTGCTACGATATGTAGACATCTGCAAACGCTATTTCCTAGCGTGGAAGTGTTGCATTCACATTCATTTGAAGTGTAGACGAGAAATACATAACACTTCGCAAATCATATTATATCTTACCATGAAACATAGAAATGAGATGCGGTATCGCGTTTTAAGAAGCATTAGAACTCTATTGCTACGATAGGTAGACATCTGCAAACGCTATTTCCTTGCAAGGAAGTGTCGCATTTACATTCATTTGAAGTGTAGACGAGGAATACATAACCCCTCGCAAATCATATTATATCTTACCATGAAACATAGAAATGAGATGCGATATCGCGTATTAAGTATCATAAGAACTCTATTGCTACGATACGTAGACATCTGCAAACGCTATTTCCTTGCAAGGAAGTGTCCCATTTACATTCATTTGAAGTGTAGACGAGGAATACATAACACTTCGCAAATCATATTATATCTTACCGTGAAACATAGAAATGAGATGCGATGTCGCGTTTTAAGAAGAATTAGAAATCTATTGCTACGATACGTAGATATCTGCAAACGCTATTTCCTAGCGAGGAAGTGTCGCATTTACATTCATTTGAAGTGTAGACGAGGAATACATGACACTTCGCAAATCATATTATATCTTACCATGAAACATAGAAATGAAATGCGATATCGCGTTTTAAGAAGCACTAAAAATCTATTGCTACGATACGTAGACATCTGCAAACGCTATTTCTTTGCAAGCAAGTGTCGCATTTACATTCATTTGAAGTGTAGACGAGGAATACATAACACTTCGCAAATCATACTATATCTTACCATGAAACATAGAAATGAGATGCTATTTCGCGTTTTAAGAAGCATTAGAACTCTATTGCTACGGTAGGTAGACATCTGCAAACGCTATTTCCTTGCAAAGAAGTGTCGTATTTACATTCATTTGAAGTGTAGACGAGGAATACATAACACTTCGCAAATCATATTATATCCTACCATGAAACATGGAAATGAGATGCGATATCGCGTTTAAGGAAGCATTAGAACTCTATCGCTACGATACCTAGACATCTGCAGACGCTATTTCCTAGCAAGGAAGTGTCGCATTTACATTCATTTGAAGTGTAGACGAGGAATACATAACACTTCGCAAATCATATTATATCTTACCATGAAACATAGAAATGAGATGCGATATCGCGTTTTAAGAATCATAAGAACTCTATTGCTACGATACGTAGACATCTGCAAACGCTATTTCCTTGCAAGGAAGTGTCCCATTTACATTCATTTGAAGTGTAGACGAGGAATACATAACACTTCGCAAATCATATTATATCTTACCGTGAAACATAGAAATGAGATGCGATGTCGCGTTTTAAGAAGAATTAGAAATCTATTGCTACGATACGTAGACATCTGCAAACGCTATTTCCTAGCGAGGAAGTGTCGCATTTACATTCATTTGAAGTGCAGGCGAGGAATACATAACACCTCGCAAATCATATTATATCTTACCATGAAACATAGAAATAAGATGCAATATCGCGTTTTAAGTATCATAAGAACTCTATTGCTACGATACGTAGACATCTGTAGACGCTATTTCCTTGCAAGGAAGTGTCGCATTTACATTCATTTGAAGTGTAGGCGAGGAATACATAACACTTCGCAAATCATATTATATCTTACCATGAAACACAGAAATGAGATGCGATATCGCGTTTTAAGAAGCATTAGAACCCTATTGCTACGATAGGTAGACATCTGCAAACGCTATTTCTTTGCAAGGAAGTGTCGCATTTACATTCATTTGAAGTGTAGACGAGGAATACATAACACTTCGCAAATCATATTATATCTTACCATGAAACATAGAAATGAGATGCGATATCGCGTTTTAAGGAGCATTAGAACTCTATCGCTACGATACCTAGACATCTGCAGACGCTATTTCCTAGCAAGGAAGTGTCGCATTTACATTCATTTGAAGAGTAGACGAGGAATACATAACACTTCGCGAATCATATTATATCTTACCATGAAACATAGAAATGAGATGCGATATCGCGTTTTAAGAAGCATTAGAACGCTATCGCTACGATACCTAGACATATCCAGACGCAATTTCCTAGCAAGGAAGTGCCGCATTTACATTCATTTGAAGTGAAGACGAGGAATACATAACACTTCGCAAATCATATTATATCTTACCATGAAACATAGAAATGAGATGCGATAGCGCGTTTTAAGGAGCATTAGAACTCTATCGCTACGATACCTAGACATCTGCAGACGCTATTTCCTAGCAAGGAAGTGTCGCATTTACATTCATTTGAAGAGTAGACGAGGAATACATAACACTTCGCAAAACATATTATATCTTACCATGAAACATAGAAATGAGATGCGATATCGCGTTTTAAGAAGCAATAGAACACTATCGCTACGATACCTAGACATCTCCAGACGCTATTTCCTAGCAAGGAAGTGCCGCATTTACATTCATTTGAAGTGTAGACGAGGAATACATAACACTTCGCAAATCATATTATATCTTACCATGAAACATAGAAATGAGATGCGATATCGCGTTTTAAGAATCATAAGAACACTATTGCTACGATACGTAGACATCTGCAAACGCTATTTCCTAGCAGGGAAGTGTCGCATTCACATTCATTTGAAGTGTAGACGAGGAATACATAACACTTCGCAAATCATATTATATCTTACCATGAAACATAGAAATGAGATGCGATATCGCGTTTTAAGAAGCATTAGAAATCTGTTGCTACGATACGTAGACATCTGCAAACGCTATTTCTTTGCAAGGAAGTGTCGCATTTACATTCATTTGAAGTGTAGACGAGGAATACATGACACTTCGCAAATCATATTATGTCTTACCATGAAACATAGAAATGAGATGCGATATCGCGTTTTAAGAAGGATTAGAAATCTATTGCTGCGATATGTAGACATCTGCAAACGCTATTTCCTAGCGAGGAAGTGTCGCATTCACATTCATTTGAAGTGTAGACGAGGAATACATAACACTTCGCAAATCATATTATATCTTACCATGAAAGATGGAAATGAGATGCGATATCTCGTTTTAAGAATCATAAGAACTCTATTGCTACGATACGTAGAGAACTGCAAACGCTATTTCCTTGCAAGGAAGTGTCGCATTTACAATCATTTGAATCGTATACGAGGAATGCATAACACTTCGCAATGAATATTATATCTTATCATGAAACATAGATATGAGATGCAATATCTCGTTTTAAGAAGCATTTGAACTCTATTGCTACGATACCTAGACATCTGCAGACGCTATTTCCTAGCAAGGAAGTGCCGCATTTACATTCATTTGAAGTGTAGACGAGGAATACATGACACTTCGCAAATCATATTATACCTTACCATGAAACATAGAAATGAGATGCGATATCGCGTTTTAAGAAGCATTAGAAATCTGTTGCTACGATACGTAGACATCTGCAAACGCTATTTCTTTGCAAGGAAGTGTCGCATTTACATTCATTTGAAGTGTAGACGAGGAATACATAACACTTCGCAAATCATACTATATCTTACCATGAAACATAGAAATGAGATGCGATTTCGCGTTTTAAGAAGCATTAGAACCCTATTGCTACGGTAGGTAGACATCTGCAAACGCTATTTCCTAGCAAGGAAGTGTCGCATTTACATTCATTTGAAGTGTAGACGAGGAATACATAACACTTCGCAAATCATATTATATCTTACCATGAAACATAGAAATGAGATGCGATATCGCGTCTTAGGAAGCATTAGAACACTATCGCTACGATACCTAGACATCTGCAGACGCTATTTCTCTGCAAGGAAGTGTCGCATTTACATTCATTTGAAGTGTAGACGAGGAATACATAACACTTCGCAAATCATATTATATCTAGCCATGAAACATAGAAATGATATGCGACATCGCGTTTTAAGAAGCATTACATATCTATTGCTACGATACGTAGACATCTGCAAACGCTATTTCCTAGCGAGTAAGTGTCGCATTCACATTCATTTGAAGTGCAGACGAGGAATACATGACACTTCGCAAATCATAATATACCTTACCATGAAACATAGAAATGAGATGCGATATCGCTTATTAAGAATCATAAGAACTCTATTGCTACGATACGTAGACATCTGCAAACGCTATTTCCTTGCAAGGAAGTGTCGCATTTACATTCATTTGAAGTGCAGACGAGGAATACATAACACTTCGCAAATCATATTATATCTTACCATGAAACATAGAAATGAGATGCGATATCGCGTTTTAAGAAGCATTAGAACTCTATTGCTACGATAGGTAAACATCTGCAGACGCTATTTCCTTGCAAGGAAGTGTTGCATTTACATTCATTTGAAGTGTAGACGAGGAATACATGACACTTCGCAAATCATATTATGTCTTACCATGAAACATAGAAATGAGATGCGATATCGCGTCTTAGGAAGCATTAGAACACTATCGCTACGATACCTAGACATCTGCAGACGCTATTTCTCTGCAAGGAAGTGTCGCATTTACATTCATTTGAAGTGTAGACGAGGAATACATAACACTTCGCAAATCATATTATATCTAGCCATGAAACATAGAAATGATATGCGACATCGCGTTTTAAGAAGCATTACATATCTATTGCTACGATACGTAGACATCTGCAAACGCTATTTCCTAGCGAGTAAGTGTCGCATTCACATTCATTTGAAGTGCAGACGAGGAATACATGACACTTCGCAAATCATAATATACCTTACCATGAAACATAGAAATGAGATGCGATATCGCTTATTAAGAATCATAAGAACTCTATTGCTACGATACGTAGACATCTGCAAACGCTATTTCCTTGCAAGGAAGTGTCGCATTTACATTCATTTGAAGTGCAGACGAGGAATACATAACACTTCGCAAATCATATTATATCTTACCATGAAACATAGAAATGAGATGCGATATCGCGTTTTAAGAAGCATTAGAACTCTATTGCTACGATAGGTAAACATCTGCAGACGCTATTTCCTTGCAAGGAAGTGTTGCATTTACATTCATTTGAAGTGTAGACGAGGAATACATGACACTTCGCAAATCATATTATGTCTTACCATGAAACATAGAAATGAGATGCGATATCGCGTTTTAAGAAGGGTTAGAAATCTATTGCTGCGATATGTAGACATCTGCAAACGCTATTTCCTAGCGAGGAAGTGTCGCATTCACATTCATTTGAAGTGTAGACGAGGAATACATAACACTTCGCAAATCATATTATATCTTACCATGAAAGATGGAAATGAGATGCGATAACGCGTTTTAAGAAGCATTAGAACTCTATTGCTACGATAGGTAAACATCTGCAAACGCTATTTCCTAGCAAGGAAGTGTCGCATTTACATTCATTTGAAGTGTAGACGAGGAATACGTAACACTTCGCAAATCATATTATATCTTACCATGAAACATAGAAATGAGATGCAATATCGCGTTTTAAGAAGCATTAGAAATCTATAGCTACGATACGTAGACATCTGCAAACGCTATTTCCTTGCTAGGAAGTGACGCATTTACACTCATTTGAATAGTAGACGAGGAATACTTGACACTTCGCAAATCATATTATATCTTACCATGAAACGTAGAAATGGGATGCGATATCGCGTCTTAAGAAGCATTACATATCTATTGCTACGATACGTAGACATCTCCAGACGCTATTTCCTAGCAAGGAAGTGCCGCATTTACATTCATTTGAAGTGTAGACGAGGAATACATAACACTTCGCAAATCATATTATATCTTACCATGAAACATAGAAATGAGATGCGATATCGCGTTTTAAGAATCATAAGAACACTATTGCTACGATACGTAGACATCTGCAAACGCTATTTCCTAGCAGGGAAGTGTCGCATTCACATTCATTTGAAGTGTAGACGAGGAATACATAACACTTCGCAAATCATATTATATCTTACCATGAAACATAGAAATGAGATGCGATATCGCGTTTTAAGAAGCATTAGAAATCTGTTGCTACGATACGTAGACATCTGCAAACGCTATTTCTTTGCAAGGAAGTGTCGCATTTACATTCATTTGAAGTGTAGACGAGGAATACATGACACTTCGCAAATCATATTATGTCTTACCATGAAACATAGAAATGAGATGCGATATCGCGTTTTAAGAAGGATTAGAAATCTATTGCTGCGATATGTAGACATCTGCAAACGCTATTTCCTAGCGAGGAAGTGTCGCATTCACATTCATTTGAAGTGTAGACGAGGAATACATAACACTTCGCAAATCATATTATATCTTACCATGAAAGATGGAAATGAGATGCGATATCGCGTTTTAAGAATCATAAGAACTCTATTGCTACGATACGTAGAGAACTGCAAACGCTATTTCCTTGCAAGGAAGTGTCGCATTTACAATCATTTGAATCGTATACGAGGAATGCATAACACTTCGCAATGAATATTATATCTTATCATGAAACATAGATATGAGATGCAATATCTCGTTTTAAGAAGCATTTGAACTCTATTGCTACGATACCTAGACATCTGCAGACGCTATTTCCTAGCAAGGAAGTGCCGCATTTACATTCATTTGAAGTGTAGACGAGGAATACATGACACTTCGCAAATCATATTATACCTTACCATGAAACATAGAAATGAGATGCGATATCGCGTTTTAAGAAGCATTAGAAATCTGTTGCTACGATACGTAGACATCTGCAAACGCTATTTCTTTGCAAGGAAGTGTCGCATTTACATTCATTTGAAGTGTAGACGAGGAATACATAACACTTCGCAAATCATACTATATCTTACCATGAAACATAGAAATGAGATGCGATTTCGCGTTTTAAGAAGCACTAGAACCCTATTGCTACGGTAGGTAGACATCTGCAAACGCTATTTCCTTGCAAGGAAGTGTCGCATTTACAATCATTTGAATCGTATACGAGGAATGCATAACACTTCGCAATGAATATTATATCTTATCATGAAACATAGATATGAGATGCAATATCTCGTTTTAAGAAGCATTTGAACTCTATTGCTACGATACCTAGACATCTGCAGACGCTATTTCCTAGCAAGGAAGTGCCGCATTTACATTCATTTGAAGTGTAGACGAGGAATACATGACACTTCGCAAATCATATTATACCTTACCATGAAACATAGAAATGAGATGCGATATCGCGTTTTAAGAAGCATTAGAAATCTGTTGCTACGATACGTAGACATCTGCAAACGCTATTTCTTTGCAAGGAAGTGTCGCATTTACATTCATTTGAAGTGTAGACGAGGAATACATAACACTTCGCTAATCATACTATATCTTACCATGAAACATAGAAATGAGATGCGATTTCGCGTTTTAAGAAGCATTAGAACCCTATTGCTACGGTAGGTAGACATCTGCAAACGCTATTTCCTAGCAAGGAAGTGTCGCATTTACATTCATTTGAAGTGTAGACGAGGAATACATAACACTTCGCAAATCATATTATATCTTACCATGAAACATAGAAATGAGATGCGATATCGCGTCTTAGGAAGCATTAGAACACTATCGCTACGATACCTAGACATCTGCAGACGCTATTTCTCTGCAAGGAAGTGTCGCATTTACATTCATTTGAAGTGTAGACGAGGAATACATAACACTTCGCAAATCATATTATATCTAGCCATGAAACATAGAAATGATATGCGACATCGCGTTTTAAGAAGCATTACATATCTATTGCTACGATACGTAGACATCTGCAAACGCTATTTCCTAGCGAGTAAGTGTCGCATTCACATTCATTTGAAGTGCAGACGAGGAATACATGACACTTCGCAAATCATAATATACCTTACCATGAAACATAGAAATGAGATGCGATATCGCTTATTAAGAATCATAAGAACTCTATTGCTACGATACGTAGACATCTGCAAACGCTATTTCCTTGCAAGGAAGTGTCGCATTTACATTCATTTGAAGTGCAGACGAGGAATACATAACACTTCGCAAATCATATTATATCTTACCATGAAACATAGAAATGAGATGCGATATCGCGTTTTAAGAAGCATTAGAACTCTATTGCTACGATAGGTAAACATCTGCAGACGCTATTTCCTTGCAAGGAAGTGTTGCATTTACATTCATTTGAAGTGTAGACGAGGAATACATGACACTTCGCAAATCATATTATGTCTTACCATGAAACATAGAAATGAGATGCGATATCGCGTTTTAAGAAGGGTTAGAAATCTATTGCTGCGATATGTAGACATCTGCAAACGCTATTTCCTAGCGAGGAAGTGTCGCATTCACATTCATTTGAAGTGTAGACGAGGAATACATAACACTTCGCAAATCATATTATATCTTACCATGAAAGATGGAAATGAGATGCGATAACGCGTTTTAAGAAGCATTAGAACTCTATTGCTACGATAGGTAAACATCTGCAAACGCTATTTCCTAGCAAGGAAGTGTCGCATTTACATTCATTTGAAGTGTAGACGAGGAATACGTAACACTTCGCAAATCATATTATATCTTACCATGAAACATAGAAATGAGATGCAATATCGCGTTTTAAGAAGCATTAGAAATCTATAGCTACGATACGTAGACATCTGCAAACGCTATTTCCTTGCTAGGAAGTGACGCATTTACACTCATTTGAATAGTAGACGAGGAATACTTGACACTTCGCAAATCATATTATATCTTACCATGAAACGTAGAAATGGGATGCGATATCGCGTCTTAAGAAGCATTACATATCTATTGCTACGATACGTAGACATCTGCAAACGCTATTTCTTTGCAAGGAAGTGTCGCATTTACATTCATTTGAAGTGTAGACGAGGAATACATAACACTTCGCAAATCATATTATATCCTACCATGAAACATGGAAATGAGATGCGATATCGCGTTTAAAGAAGCATTAGAACTCTATCGCTACGATACCTAGACATCTGCAGACGCTATTTCCTAGCAAGGAAGTGTTGCATTTACATTCATTTGAAGTGTAGACGAGGAATACATAACACTTCGCAAATCATATTATGTCTTACCATGAAACATAGAAATGAGATGCGATATCGCGTATTAAGAATCATAAGAACTCTATTGCTACGATACGTAGACAACTGCAAACGCTATTTCCTTGCAAGGAAGTGTCGCATTTACATTCATTTCAATCGTAGACGAGGAATGCATAACACTTCGCAATGAATATTATATCTTATCATGAAACATAGATATGAGATGCAATATCTCGTTTTAAGAAGCATTAGAACTCTATTGCTACGATACCTAGTCATCTGGAGACGCTATTTCCTAGCAAGGAAGTGTCGCATTTACATTCATTTGAAGTGTAGACGAGGAATACATGACACTTCGCAAATCATATTATATCTTACCATGAAACATAGAAATAAGATGCAATATCGCGTTTTAAGAATCATAAGAACACTATTGCTACGATACGTAGACATCTGTAGACGCTATTTCCTTGCAAGGAAGTGTCGCATTTACATTCATTTGAAGTGTAGACGAGGAATACATGACACTTCGCAAATCACATTATATCTTACCATGAAACATAGAAATGAGATTCGATATCGCGTTTTAAGAAGCACTAAAAATCTATTGCTACGATACGTAGACATCTCCAGACGCTATTTCCTAGCAAGGAAGTGCTGCATTTACATTCATTTGAAGTGTAGACGAGGAATACATAACACTTCGCAAATCATATTATATCTTACCATGAAACATAGAAATGAGATGCGATATCGCGTTTTAAGAATCATAAGATCACTATTGCTACGATACGTAGACATCTGCAAACGCTGTTTCCTAGCAAGGAAGTGTCGCATTCACATTCATTTGAAGTGTAGACGAGGAATACATGACACTTCGCAAATCATATTATGTCTTACCATGAAACATAGAAATGAGATGCGATATCGCGTTTTAAGGAGGATTAGAAATCTATTGCTGCGATATGTAGACATCTGCAAACGCTATTTCCTAGCGAGGAAGTGTCGCATTCACATTCATTTGAAGTGTAGACGAGGAATACATAACACTTCGCAAATCATATTATATCTTACCATGAAACATAGAAATGAGATGCGATATCGCGTTTTAGGAAGCATTAGAACACTATCGCTACGATACCTAGACATCTGCAGACGCTATTTCCTAGCAAGGAAGTGCCGCATTTACATTCATTTGAAGTGTAGACGAGGAATACATAACACTTCGCAAATCATATTATATCTAGCCATGGAACATAGAAATGAGATGCGACATCGCGTTTTAAGAAGCATTACATATCTATTGCTACGATACGTAGACATCTGCAAACGCTATTTCCTAGCGAGGAAGTGTCGCATTCACATTCATTTGAAGTGTAGACGAGGAATACATAACACTTCGCAAATCATATTATATCTTACCATGAAAGATGGAAATGAGATGCGATATCGCGTTTTAAGAATCATAAGAACTCTATTGCTACGATACGTAGAAAACTGCAAACGCTATTTCCTTGCAAGGAAGTGTCGCATTTACATTCATTTGAATCGTATACGAGGAATGCATAACACTTCGCAATGAATATTATATCTTATCATGAAACATAGATATGAGATGCAATATCTCGTTTTAAGAAGCATTTGAACTCTATTGCTACGATACCTAGACATCTGCAGACGCTATTTCCTAGCAAGGAAGTGTCGCATTTACATTCATTTGAAGTCTAGACGAGGAATACATGACACTTCGCAAATCATATTATACCTTACCATGAAACATAGAAATGAGATGCGACATCGCGTTTTAAGAAGCATTAGAAATCTGTTGCTACGATACGCAGACATCTGCAAACGTTATTTCTTTGCAAGGAAGTGTCGCATTTACATTCATTTGAAGTGTAGACGAGGAATACATAACACTTCGCAAATCATACTATATCTTACCATGAAACATAGAAATGAGATGCGATTTCGCGTTTTAAGAAGCATTAGAACTCTATTGCTACAGTAGGTAGACATCTGCAAACGCTATTTCCTAGCAAGGAAGTGTCGCATTTACATTCATTTGAAGTGTAGACGAGGAATACATGACACTTCGCAAATCATATTATATCTTACCATGAAACATAGAAATGAAATGCGATATCGCGTTTTAAGAAGAATTAGAAATCTATAGCTACGATACGTAGACATCTGCAAACGCTATTTCCATGCTAGGAAGTGACGCATTTACACTCATTTGAATAGTAGACGAGGAATACTTGACACTTCGCAAATCATGTTATATCTTACCATGAAACGTAGAAATGGGATGCGATATCGCGTCTTAAGAAGCATTACATATATATTGCTACGATACGTAGACATCTGCAAACGCTATTTCGTTGCAAGGAAGTGTCGCATTTACATTCATTTGAAGTGTAGACGAGGAATACATAACACTTCACAAATCATATTATATCCTACCATGCAACATGGAAATGAGATGCGATATCGCGTTTAAAGAAGCATTAGAACTCTATCGCTACGATACCTAGACATCTGCAGACGCTATTTCCTAGCAAGGAAGTGTCGCATTTACATTCAATTGAAGTGTAGACGAGGAATAAATAACACTTCGCAAATCATGTTATATCTTACCATGAAACATAGAAATGAGATGCGATATCGCGTTTTAAGAATCATCTGAACTCTATTGCTACGATACGTAGATATCTGCATCCGTTATTTCCTAGCAAGGAAGTGTCGCATTCACATTCATTTGAAGTGTAGACGAGGAATACATAACACTTCGCAAATCATATTATATCTTACCATGAAAGATAGAAATGAGATGCGATATCGCGTTTTAAGAATCATAAGAACTCTATTGCTACGATACGTAGACAACTGCAAACGCTATTTCCTTGCAAGGAAGTGTCGCATTTACATTCATTTGAAGTGTAGACGAGGAATACATAACACTTCGCAAATCATATTACATCTTACCATGAAACATAGAAATGAGATGCGATATCGCGTTTTAAGAAGCATTAGAAATCCATTGCTACGATACTTACACCTCTGCAGTCGCTATTTCCTAGCAAGGAAGTGTCGCATTTACATTCATTTGAAGTGTAGACGAGGAATACATGACACTTCGCAAATTATATTATATCTTACCATGAAACATAGAAATGAGATGCGATATCGCGTTTTAAGAAGCATTAGAACTCTATTGCTACGATAGGTAGACATCTGCAAACGCTATTTCCTAGCAAGGAAGTGTCGCATTTACATTCATTTGAAGTGCAGACGAGGAATACATAACACTTCGCAAATCATATTATATCTTACCATGAAACATAGAAATGAGATGCGATATCGCGTTTTAAGAAGCATTAGAACTCTATTGCTACGATAGGTAAACATCTGCAAACGCTATTTCCTTGCAAGGAAGTGTTGCATTTACATTCATTTGAAGTGTAGACGAGGAATACATGACACTTCGCAAATCATATTATGTCTTACCATGAAACATAGAAATGAGATGCGATATCGCGTTTTATGAAGGATTAGAAATCTATTGCTACGATATGTAGACATCTGCAAACGCTATTTCCTAGCGAGGAAGTGTCGCATTCACATTCAATTGAAGTGTAGACGAGGAATAAATAACACTTCGCAAATCATGTTATATCTTACCATGAAACATAGAAATGAGATGCGTTATCGCGTTTTAAGAATCATAAGAACACTATTGCTACGATACGTAGACATCTGCAAACGCTACTTCCTAGCAAGGAAGTGCCGCATTTACATTCATTTGAAGTGTAGACGAGGAATACATGACACTTCGCAAATCATATTATATCTTACCATGAAACATAGAAATGAGATGCGATATCGCGTTTTAAGAAGCAATAAAAATCTATTGCTACGATACGTAGACATCTGCAAACGCTATTTCTCTGCAAGGAAGTGTCGCATTTACATTCATTTGAAGTGTAGACGAGGAATACATAGCACTTCGCAAATCATGCTATATCTTACCATGAAACATAGAAATGAGATGCGATTTCGCGTTTTAAGAAGCATTAGAGCTCTATCGCTACGATACCTAGACATCTGCAGACGCTATTTCCTAGCAAGGAAGTGTCGCATTTACATTCATTTGAAGTGTAGACGGGGAATACATAACACTTCGCAAATCATATTACATCTTACCATGAAACATAGAAATGAGATGCGATATCGCGTTTTAAGAAGCATTAGAACGCTATCGCTACGATACCTAGACATCTCCAGACGCTATTTCCTAGCAAGGAAGTGCCGCATTTACATTCATTTGAAGTGTAGACGAGGAATACATAACACTTCGCAAATCATATTATATCTTACCATGAAACATAGAAATGAGATGCGTTATCGCGTTTTAAGGATCATAAGAACACTATTGCTACGATACGTAGACATCTGCAAACGCTACTTCCTAGCAAGGAAGTGTCGCATTTACATTCATTTGAAGTGTAGACGAGGAATACATAACACTTCGCAAATCATATTATATCTTACCATGAAAGATAGAAATGAAATGCGATATCGCGTTTTAAGAATCATAAGAACTCTATTGCTACGATACGTAGACAACTGCAAACGCTATTTCCTTGCAAGGAAGTGTCGCATTTACATTCATTTGAAGTGTAGACGAGGAATACATGACACTTCGCAAATCATATTATATCTTACCATGAAACATAGAAATGAAATGCGATATTGCGTTTTAAGAAGCACTAAAAATCTATTGCTACGATACGTAGACATCTGCAAACGCTATTTCTTTGCAAGCAAGTGTCGCATTTACATTCATTTGAAGTGTAGACGAGGAATACATAACACTTCGCAAATCATACTATATCTTACCATGAAACATAGAAATGAGATGCGATTTCGCGTTTTAAGAAGCATTAGAACTCTATTGCTACGGTAGGTAGACATCTGCAAACGCTATTTCCTTGCAAGGAAGTGTCGCATTTACATTCATTTGAAGTGTAGACGAGGAATACATGACACTTCGCAAATCATATTATATCTTACCATGAAACATAGAAATGAGATGCGATATCGCGTTTTAAGAAGCACTAAAAATCTATTGCTACGATACGTAGACATCTGCAAACGCTATTTCTCTGCAAGGAAGTGTCGCATTTACATTCATTTGAAGTGTAGACGAGGAATACATAGCACTTCGCAAATCATGCTATATCTTACCATGAAACATAGAAATGAGATGCGATTTCGCGTTTTAAGAAGCATTAGAACTCTATCGCTACGATACCTAGACATCTGCAGACGCTATTTCCTAGCAAGGAAGTGTCGCATTTACATTCATTTGAAGTGTAGACGGGGAATACATAACACTTCGCAAATCATATTACATCTTACCATGAAACATAGAAATGAGATGCGATATCGCGTTTTAAGAAGCATTAGAACGCTATCGCTACGATACCTAGACATCTCCAGACGCTATTTCCTAGCAAGGAAGTGCCGCATTTACATTCATTTGAAGTGTAGACGAGGAATACATAACACTTCGCAAATCATATTATATCTTACCATGAAACATAGAAATGAGATGCGTTATCGCGTTTTAAGGATCATAAGAATACTATTGCTACGATACGTAGACATCTGCAAACGCTACTTCCTAGCAAGGAAGTGTCGCATTTACATTCATTTGAAGTGTAGACGAGGAATACATAACACTTCGCAAATCATATTATATCTTACCATGAAAGATAGAAATGAGATGCGATATCGCGTTTTAAGAATCATAAGAACTCTATTGCTACGATACGTAGACAACTGCAAACGCTATTTCCTTGCAAGGAAGTGTCGCATTTACATTCATTTGAAGTGTAGACGAGGAATACATGACACTTCGCAAATCATATTATATCTTACCATGAAACATAGAAATAAAATGCGATATCGCGTTTTAAGAAGCACTAAAAATCTATTGCTACGATACGTAGACATCTGCAAACGCTATTTCTTTGCAAGCAAGTGTCGCATTTACATTCATTTGAAGTGTAGACGAGGAATACATAACACTTCGCAAATCATACTATATCTTACCATGAAACATAGAAATGAGATGCGATTTCGCGTTTTAAGAAGCATTAGAACTCTATTGCTACGGTAGGTAGACATCTGCAAACGCTATTTCCTTGCAAAGAAGTGTCGTATTTACATTCATTTGAAGTGTAGACGAGGAATACATAACACTTCGCAAATCATATTATATCCTACCATGGAACATGGAAATGAGATGCGATATCGCGTTTAAGGAAGCATTAGAACTCTATCGCTACGATACCTAGACATCTGCAGACGCTATTTCCTAGCAAGGAAGTGTCGCATTTACATTCATTTGAAGTGTAGACGAGGAATACATAACACTTCGCAAATCATATTATATCTTACCATGAAACATAGAAATGAGATGCGATATCGCGTTTTAAGAATCATAAGAACTCTATTGCTACGATACGTAGACATCTGCAAACGCTATTTCCTTGCAAGGAAGTGTCGCATTTACATTCATTTGAAGTGCAGACGAGGAATACATAACACTTCGCAAATCATATTATATCATACCATGAAACATAGAAATGAGATGCGATATCGCGTTTTAAGAAGCATTACAAATCTATTGCTACGATATGTAGACATCTGCAAACGCTATTTCCTAGCGTGGAAGTGTTGCATTCACATTCATTTGAAGTGTAGACGAGAAATACATAACACTTCGCAAATCATATTATATCTTACCATGAAACATAGAAATGAGATGCGGTATCGCGTTTTAAGAAGCATTAGAACTCTATTGCTACGATAGGTAGACATCTGCAAACGCTATTTCCTTGCAAGGAAGTGTCGCATTTACATTCATTTGAAGTGTAGACGAGGAATACATAACCCCTCGCAAATCATATTATATCTTACCATGAAACATAGAAATGAGATGCGATATCGCGTATTAAGAATCATAAGAACTCTATTGCTACGATACGTGGACATCTGCAAACGCTATTTCCTTGCAAGGAAGTGTCCCATTTACATTCATTTGAAGTGTAGACGAGGAATACATAACACTTCGCAAATCATATTATATCTTACCGTGAAACATAGAAATGAGATGCGATGTCGCCTTTTAAGAAGAATTAGAAATCTATTGCTACGATACGTAGACATCTGCAAACGCTATTTCCTAGCGAGGAAGTGTCGCATTTACATTCATTTGAAGTGCAGGCGAGGAATACATAACACCTCGCAAATCATATTATATCTTACCATGAAACATAGAAATATGATGCAATATCGCGTTTTAAGTATCATAAGAACTCTATTGCTACGATACGTAGACATCTGTAGACGCTATTTCCTTGCAAGGAAGTGTCGCATTTACATTCATTTGAAGTGTAGGCGAGGAATACATAACACTTCGCAAATCATATTATATCTTACCATGAAACATAGAAATGAGATGCGATATCGCGTTTTAAGGAGCATTAGAACTCTATCGCTACGATACCTAGACATCTGCAGACGCTATTTCCTAGCAAGGAAGAGTCGCATTTACATTCATTTGAAGAGTAGACGAGGAATACATAACACTTCGCAAATCATATTATATCTTACCATGAAACATAGAAATGAGATGCGATATCGCGTTTTAAGAAGCATTAGAACGCTATCGCTACGATACCTAGACATATCCAGACGCAATTTCCTAGCAAGGAAGTGCCGCATTTACATTCATTTGAAGTGAAGACGAGGAATACATAACACTTCGCAAATCATATTATATCTTACTATGAAACATAGAAATGAGATGCGATATCGCGTTTTAAGAAGCACTAAAAATCTATTGCTACGATACGTAGACATCTGCAAACGCTATTTCTTTGCAAGGAAGTGTCGCATTTACATTCATTTGAAGTGTAGGCGAGGAATACATAACACTTCGCAAATCATATTATATCTTACCATGAAACACAGAAATGAGATGCGATATCGCGTTTTAAGAAGCATTAGAACTCTACTGCTACGATAGGTAGACATCTGCAAACGCTATTTCCTTGCAAGGAAGTGTAGCATTTACATTCATTTGAAGTGTAGACGAGGAATACATAACACTTCGCAAATCATATTATATCTTACCATGAAACATAGAAATGAGATGCGATAGCGCGTTTTAAGGAGCATTAGAACTCTATCGCTACGATACCTAGACATCTGCAGACGCTATTTCCTAGCAAGGAAGTGTCGCATTTACATTAATTTGAAGTGTAGACGAGGAATACATGGCACTTCGCAAATCATATTATATCTTACCATGAAACATAGAAATGAGATGCGATATCGCGTTTTAAGAAGCACTAAAAATCTATTGCTACGATACGTAGACATCTGCATACGCTATTTCTTTGCAAGGAAGTGTCGCATTTACATTCATTTGAAGTGTAGACGAGGAATACATGACACTTCGCAAATCATATTATACCTTACCATGAAACATAGAAATGAGATGCGATATCGCGTTTTAAGAAGCATTAGAAATCTGTTGCTACGATACGTAGACATCTGCAAACGCTATTTCTTTGCAAGGAAGTGTCGCATTTACATTCATTTGAAGTGTAGACGAGGAATACATGACACTTCGCAAATCATATTATGTCTTACCATGAAACATAGAAATGAGATGCGATATCGCGTTTTAAGAAGGATTAGAAATCTATTGCTGCGATATGTAGACATCTGCAAACGCTATTTCCTAGCGAGGAAGTGTCGCATTCACATTCATTTGAAGTGTAGACGAGGAATACATAACACTTCGCAAATCATATTATATCTTACCATGAAAGATGGAAATGAGATGCGATATCGCGTTTTAAGAATCATAAGAACTCTATTGCTACGATACGTAGAGAACTGCAAACGCTATTTCCTTGCAAGGAAGTGTCGCATTTACATTCATTTGAATCGTATACGAGGAATGCATAACACTTCGCAATGAATATTATATCTTATCATGAAACATAGATATGAGATGCAATATCTCGTTTTAAGAAGCATTTGAACTCTATTGCTACGATACCTAGACATCTGCAGACGCTATTTCCTAGCAGGGAAGTGCCGCATTTACAT
The DNA here is from genome assembly GCF_050948175.1 of Xylocopa sonorina. Lineage (NCBI taxonomy): Eukaryota > Metazoa > Arthropoda > Insecta > Hymenoptera > Apidae > Xylocopa > Xylocopa sonorina. The sequence goes on along the minus strand of NW_027490414.1, from coordinate 104,560 downwards.
TCATTTGAAGTGTAGACGAGGAATACATGACACTTCGCAAATCATATTATACCTTACCATGAAACATAGAAATGAGATGCGATATCGCGTTTTAAGAAGCATTAGAAATCTGTTGCTACGATACGTAGACATCTGCAAACGCTATTTCTTTGCAAGGAAGTGTCGCATTTACATTCATTTGAAGTGTAGACGAGGAATACATAACACTTCGCAAATCATACTATATCTTACCATGAAACATAGAAATGAGATGCGATTTCGCGTTTTAAGAAGCATTAGAACCCTATTGCTACGGTAGGTAGACATCTGCAAACGCTATTTCCTAGCAAGGAAGTGTCGCATTTACATTCATTTGAAGTGTAGACGAGGAATACATAACACTTCGCAAATCATATTATATCTTACCATGAAACATAGAAATGAGATGCGATATCGCGTCTTAGGAAGCATTAGAACACTATCGCTACGATACCTAGACATCTGCAGACGCTATTTCTCTGCAAGGAAGTGTCGCATTTACATTCATTTGAAGTGTAGACGAGGAATACATAACACTTCGCAAATCATATTATATCTAGCCATGAAACATAGAAATGATATGCGACATCGCGTTTTAAGAAGCATTACATATCTATTGCTACGATACGTAGACATCTGCAAACGCTATTTCCTAGCGAGGAAGTGTCGCATTCACATTCATTTGAAGTGCAGACGAGGAATACATGACACTTCGCAAACCATAATATACCTTACCATGAAACATAGAAATGAGATGCGATATCGCTTATTAAGAATCATAAGAACTCTATTGCTACGATACGTAGACATCTGCAAACGCTATTTCCTTGCAAGGAAGTGTCGCATTTACATTCATTTGAAGTGCAGACGAGGAATACATAACACTTCGCAAATCATATTATATCTTACCATGAAACATAGAAATGAGATGCGATATCGCGTTTTAAGAAGCATTAGAACTCTATTGCTACGATAGGTAAACATCTGCAGACGCTATTTCCTTGTAAGGAAGTGTTGCATTTACATTCATTTGAAGTGTAGACGAGGAATACATGACACTTCGCAAATCATATTATGTCTTACCATGAAACATAGAAATGAGATGCGATATCGCGTTTTAAGAAGGGTTAGAAATCTATTGCTGCGATATGTAGACATCTGCAAACGCTATTTCCTAGCGAGGAAGTGTCGCATTCACATTCATTTGAAGTGTAGACGAGGAATACATAACACTTCGCAAATCATATTATATCTTACCATGAAAGATGGAAATGAGATGCGATATCGCGTTTTAAGAAGCATTAGAACTCTATTGCTACGATAGGTAAACATCTGCAAACGCTATTTCCTAGCAAGGAAGTGTCGCATTTACATTCATTTGAAGTGTAGACGAGGAATACGTAACACTTCGCAAATCATATTATATCTTACCATGAAACATAGAAATGAGATGCAATATCGCGTTTTAAGAAGCATTAGAAATCTATAGCTACGATACGTAGACATCTGCAAACGCTATTTCCTTGCTAGGAAGTGACGCATTTACACTCATTTGAATAGTAGACGAGGAATACTTGACACTTCGCAAATCATATTATATCTTACCATGAAACGTAGAAATGGGATGCGATATCGCGTCTTAAGAAGCATTACATATCTATTGCTACGATACGTAGACATCTGCAAACGCTATTTCTTTGCAAGGAAGTGTCGCATTTACATTCATTTGAAGTGTAGACGAGAAATACATAACACTTCGCAAATCATATTATATCCTACCATGAAACATGGAAATGAGATGCGATATCGCGTTTAAAGAAGAATTAGAACACTATCGCTACCATGAAACATAGAAATGAGATGCGATATCGCGTATTAAGAATCATAAGAACTCTATTGCTACGATACGTAGACAACTGCAAACGCTATTTCCTTGCAAGGAAGTGTCGCATTTACATTCATTTCAATCGTAGACGAGGAATGCATAACACTTCGCAATGAATATTATATCTTATCATGAAACATAGATATGAGATGCAATATCTCGTTTTAAGAAGCATTAGAACTCTATTGCTACGATACCTAGTCATCTGGAGACGCTATTTCCTAGCAAGGAAGTGTCGCATTTACATTCATTTGAAGTGTAGACGAGGAATACATGACACTTCGCAAATCATATTATATCTTACCATGAAACATAGAAATAAGATGCAATATCGCGTTTTAAGAATCATAAGAACTCTATTGCTACGATACGTAGACATGTGTAGACGCTATTTCCTTGCAAGGAAGTGTCGCATTTACATTCATTTGAAGTGTAGACGAGGAATACATGACACTTCGCAAATCACATTATATCTTACCATGAAACATAGAAATGAGATTCGATATCGCGTTTTAAGAAGCACTAAAAATCTATTGCTACGATACGTAGACATCTCCAGACGCTATTTCCTAGCAAGGAAGTGCTGCATTTACATTCATTTGAAGTGTAGACGAGGAATACATAACACTTCGCAAATCATATTATACCTTACCATGAAACATAGAAATGAGATGCGTTATCGCGTTTTAAGAATCATAAGAACACTATTGCTACGATACGTAGACATCTGCAAACGCTACTTCCTAGCAAGGAAGTATCGCATTTACATTCATATGAAGTGTAGACGAAGAATATATAACACTTCGCAAATCATATTATATCTTACCATGAAACATAGAAATGAGATGCGATATCGCGTTTTAAGAATCATAAGATCACTATTGCTACGATACGTAGACATCTGCAAACGCTGTTTCCTAGCAAGGAAGTGTCGCATTCACATTCATTTGAAGTGTAGACGAGGAATACATGACACTTCGCAAATCATATTATGTCTTACCATGAAACATAGAAATGAGATGCGATATCGCGTTTTAAGAAGGATTAGAAATCTATTGCTGCGATATGTAGACATCTGCAAACGCTATTTCCTAGCGAGGAAGTGTCGCATTCACATTCATTTGAAGTGTAGACGAGGAATACATAACACTTCGCAAATCATATTATATCTTACCATGAAACATAGAAATGAGATGCGATATCGCGTTTTAGGAAGCATTAGAACACTATCGCTACGATACCTAGACATCTGCAGACGCTATTTCCTAGCAAGGAAGTGCCGCATTTACATTCATTTGAAGTGTAGACGAGGAATACATAACACTTCGCAAATCATATTATATCTAGCCATGGAACATAGAAATGAGATGCGACATCGCGTTTTAAGAAGCATTACATATCTATTGCTACGATACGTAGACATCTGCAAACGCTATTTCCTAGCGAGGAAGTGTCGCATTCACATTCATTTGAAGTGTAGACGAGGAATACATAACACTTCGCAAATCATATTATATCTTACCATGAAAGATGGAAATGAGATGCGATATCGCGTTTTAAGAATCATAAGAACTCTATTGCTACGATACGTAGAAAACTGCAAACGCTATTTCCTTGCAAGGAAGTGTCGCATTTACATTCATTTGAATCGTATACGAGGAATGCATAACACTTCGCAATGAATATTATATCTTATCATGAAACATAGATATGAGATGCAATATCTCGTTTTAAGAAGCATTTGAACTCTATTGCTACGATACCTAGACATCTGCAGACGCTATTTCCTAGCAAGGAAGTGTCGCATTTACATTCATTTGAAGTGTAGACGAGGAATACATGACACTTCGCAAATCATATTATACCTTACCATGAAACATAGAAATGAGATGCGATATCGCGTTTTAGGAAGCATTAGAAATCTGTTGCTACGATACGTAGACATCTGCAAACGCTATTTCTTTGCAAGGAAGTGTCGCATTTACATTCATTTGAAATGTAGACGAGGAATACATAACACTTCGCAAATCATACTATATCTTATCATGAAACATAGAAATGAGATGCGATATCGCGTATTAAGAATCATAAGAACTCTATTGCTACGATACGTAGACATCTGCAAACGCTATTTCCTTGCAAGGAAGTGTCGCATTTACATTCATTTGAAGTGCAGACGAGGAATACATAACACTTCGCAAATCATATTATATCTTACCATGAAACATAGAAATGAGATGCGATATCGCGTTTTAAGAAGCATTAGAACTCTATTGCTACGATAGGTAAACATCTGCAGACGCTATTTCCTTGCAAGGAAGTGTTGCATTTACATTCATTTGAAGTGTAGACGAGGAATACATGACACTTCGCAAATCATATTATGTCTTACCATGAAACATAGAAATGAGATGCGATATCGCGTTTTAAGAAGGGTTAGAAATCTATTGCTGCGATATGTAGACATCTGCAAAAGCTATTTCCTAGCGAGGAAGTGTCGCATTCACATTCATTTGAAGTGTAGACGAGGAATACATAACACTTCGCAAATCATATTATATCTTACCATGAAAGATGGAAATGAGATGCGATATCGCGTTTTAAGAAGCATTAGAACTCTATTGCTACGATAGGTAAACATCTGCAAACGCTATTTCCTAGCAAGGAAGTGTCGCATTTACATTCATTTGAAGTGTAGACGAGGAATACGTAACACTTCGCAAATCATATTATATCTTACCATGAAACATAGAAATGAGATGCAATATCGCGTTTTATGAAGCATTAGATATCTATAGCTACGATACGTAGACATCTGCAAACGCTATTTCCTTGCTAGGAAGTGACGCATTTACACTCATTTGAATAGTAGACGAGGAATACTTGACACTTCGCAAATCATATTATATCTTACCATGAAACGTAGAAATGGGATGCGATATCGCGTCTTAAGAAGCATTACATATCTATTGCTACGATACGTAGACATCTGCAAACGCTATTTCGTTGCAAGGAAGTGTCACATTTACATTCATTTGAAGTGTAGACGAGGAATACATAACACTTCGCAAATCATATTATATCTTACCATGAAACATAGGAATTAGATGCGATATCGCGTTTTAAGAAGCATTAGACCTCTATTGCAACGATAGGTAGACATCTGCAAACGCCATTTCCTTGCAAAGAAGTGTCGCTTTTACGCTCATTTGAATAGTAGACGAGGAATACATGACACTTCGCAAATCATATTATATCTTACCATGAAACGTGGAAATGAGATGCGATATCGCGTTTTAAGAAGCATTCCATATCTATTGCTACGATACGTAGACATCTGCAAACGCTATTTCTTTGCAAGGAAGTGTCGCATTTACATTCATTTGAAGTGTAGACGAGGAATACGTAACACTTCGCAAATCATATTATATCCTACCATGAAACATGGAAATGAGATGCGATATCGCGTTTAAAGAAGCATTAGAATTCTATCGCTACGATACCTAGACATCTGCAGACGCTATTTCCTAGCAAGGAAGTGTCGCATTTACATTCATTTGAAGTGTAGACGAGGAATACATAACACTTCGCAAATCATATTATATCTTACCATGAAACATAGAAATGAGATGCGATATCGCGTTTTAAGAATCATCTGAACTCTATTGCTACGATACGTAGACATCTGCATCCGTTATTTCCTAGCGAGGAAGTGTCGCATTCACATTCATTTGAAGTGTAGACGAGGAATACATAACACTTCGCAAATCATATTACATCTTACCATGAAACATAGAAATGAGATGCGATATCGCGTTTTAAGAAGCATTAGAACTCTATTGCTACGGTAGGTAGACATCTGCAAACGCTATTTCCTAGCAAGGAAGTGTCGCATTTACATTCATTTGAAGTGTAGACGAGGAATACGTAACACTTCGAAAATCATATTATATCTTACCATGAAACATAGAAATGAGATGCAATATCGCGTTTTAAGAAGCATTAGAAATCTATAGCTACGATACGTAGACATCTGCAAACGCTATTTCCTTGCTAGGAAGTGACGCATTTACACTCATTTGAATAGTAGACGAGGAATACTTGACACTTCGCAAATCATATTATATCTTACCATGAAACGTAGAAATGGGATGCGATATCGCGTCTTAAGAAGCATTACATATCTATTGCTACGATACGTAGACATCTGCAAACGCTATTTCGTTGCAAGGAAGTGTCGCATTTACATTCATTTGAAGTGTAGACGAGGAATACATAACACTTCGCAAATCATATTATATCTTACCATGAAACATAGGAATGAGATGCGATATCGCGTTTTAAGAAGCATTAGACCTCTATTGCAACGATAGGTAGACATCTGCAAACGCCATTTCCTTGCAAAGAAGTGTCGCTTTTACACTCATTTGAATAGTAGACGAGGAATACATGACACTTCGCAAATCATATTATATCTTACCATGAAACGTGGAAATGAGATGCGATATCGCGATTTAAGAAGCATTCCATATCTATTGCTACGATACGTAGACATCTGCAAACGCTATTTCTTTGCAAGGAAGTGTCGCATTTACATTCATTTGAAGTGTAGACGAGGAATACATAACACTTCGCAAATCATATTATATCCTACCATGAAACATGGAAATGAGATGCGATATCGCGTTTAAAGAAGCATTAGAACTCTATCGCTACGATACCTAGACATCTGCAGACGCTATTTCCTTGCAAGGAAGTGTCCCATTTACATTCATTTGAAGTGCAGACGAGGAATACATAACACTTCGCAAATCATATTATATCTTACCATGAAAGATAGAAATGAGATGCGATATCGCGTTTTAAGAAGCATTAGAACACTATTGCTACGATAGGTAAACATCTGCAAACGCTATTTCCTTGCAAGGAAGTGTTGCATTTACATTCATTTGAAGTGTAGACGAGGAATACATGACACTTTGCAAATCATATTATATCTTACCATGAAACATAGAAATGAGATGCGATATCGCGTTTTAAGAAGGATTAGAAATCTATTGCTACGATATGTAGACATCTGCAAACGCTATTTCCTAGCGAGGAAGTGTCGCATTCACATTCATTTGAAGTGTAGACGAGGAATAAATAACACTTCGCAAATCATATTATATCCTACCATGAAAGATGGAAATGAGATGCGATATCGCGTTTTAAGAATCATAAGAACTCTATTGCTACGATACGTAGAAAACTGCAAACGCTATTTCCTTGCAAGGAAGTGTCGCATTTACATCCATTTGAATCGCATACGAGGAATGCATAACACTTCGCAATGAATATTATATCTTATCATGAGACATAGATATAGGATGCAATATCTCGTTTGAAGAAGCATTTGAACACTATTGCTTCGATACGTAGACATCAGCAAACGCTATTTGCTTGCAAGGAAGTATCGCATTTACATTCATTTGATGTGTAGACGAGGAATACATAACACTTCGCAAATCATATTATATCTTACCATGAAACATAGAAATGAGATGCGATATCTCGTTTTAAGAAGCATTAGAACACTATTGCTACGATAGGTAGACAACTGCAAACGCTATTTCCTTGCAAGGAAGTGTCGCATTTACATTCATTTGAAGTGTAGAGGAGGAATACATAACACTTCGCAAATCATATTATATCTTACCATGAAACATAGAAATGAGATGCGATATCGCGTTTTAAGAAGCATTAGAAAGCTATTGCTACGATACGTAGACATCTGCAAACGCTATTTCCTAGCAAGGAAGTGTCGCATTTACATTCATTTGAAGAGTAGACGCGGAATACATAGCACTTCGCAAATCATATTATATCTTACCATGAAACATAGAAATGAGATGCGATATCGCGTTTTAAGAAGCATTAGAACGTTATCGCTACGATACCTAGGCATCGGCAAACGCTATCTCCTAGCAAGGAAGTGTCGCATTCACATTCATTTGAAGTGTAGACGAGGAATACATAACACTTCACAAATCATATTATATCTTACCATGAAAGATAGAAATGAGATGCGATATCGCGCTTTAAGAATCATAAGAACTCTATTGCTACGATACGTAGACAACTGCAAACGCTATTTCCTTGCAAGGAAGTGTCGCATTTACATTCATTTGAATCGTAGACGAGGAATGCATAACACTTCGCAATGAATATTATATCTTATCATGAAACATAGATATGAGATGCAATATCTCGTTTTAAGAAGCATTAGAACTCTATTGCTACGATACCTAGACATCTGCAGACGCTATTTCCTAGCAAGGAAGTGTCGCATTTACATTCATTTGAAGTGTAGACGTGGAATACATGACACTTCGCAAATCATATTATATCTTACCATGAAACATAGAAATAAGATGCAATATCGCGTTTTAAGAATCATAAGAACTCTATTGCTACGATACGTAGACATCTGCAGACGCTATTTTATTGCAAGGAAGTGTCGCATTTACATTCATTTGAAGTGTAGACGAGGAATACATACCACTTCGCAAATCATATTAAATCTTACCATGAAACATAGAAATGAAATGCGATATAGCGTTTTAAGAAGCATTAGAACTCTATCGCTACGATAGGTAGACATCTGCAAACGCTATTTCCTTGCAAGGAAGTGTCGCATTTACATTCATTTGAAGTGTAGACGAGGAATATATAACACTTCGCAAATCATATTATATCTTACCATGAAACATAGAAATGAGATGCGATATCGCGTTTTATGAAGCATTAGAACACTCCTGCTACGATAGGTAAACATCTGCAAACGCTATTTCCTTGCAAGGAAGAGTTGCATTTACATTCATTTGAAGTGTAGACGAGGAATACATGACACTTCGCAAATCATATTATATCTTACCATGAAACATAGAAATGAGATGCGATATCGCTTTTTAAGAAGCATTAGAAGTCTATAGCTACGATACGTAGACATCTGCAAACGCTATTTCCTTGCTAGGAAGTGTCGCATTTACACTCATTTGGATAGTAGACGAGGAATACATGACACTTCGCAAATCATATTATATCTTACCATGAAACGTAGAAATGAGATGCGATATCGCGTTTTAAGAATTATTACGTATGTATTGCTACGATACGTAGACATCTGCAAACGCTATTTCTTTGTAAGGAAGTGTCGCATTTACATTCATTTGAAGTGTAGACGAGGAATACATAACACTTCGCAAATCATATTATATCTTACCATGAAACATAGAAATGAGATGCGATATCGCGTTTTAAGAAGCACTAGAACTCTATTGCTTCGATACGTAGACATCTGCAATCGCTACTTCCTTGCAAGGAAGTGTCGCATTTACATTCATTTGAAGTGTAGACGAGGAATACATAACACTTAGCAAATCATATTACATCTTACCATGAAACATAGAAATGAGATGCGATATCGCGTTTTAAGAAGCATTAGAACTCTATTGCTACGATAGGTAGACATCTGCAAACGCTGTTACCTTGCAAGGAAGTGTCGCATTTACATTCATTTGAAGTGTAGACGAGGAATACATAACACCTCGCAAATCATATTATATCTTACCATGAAACATAGAAATGAGATGCGATATCGCGTATTAAGAATCATAAGAACTCTATTGGTACGATACGTAGACATCTGCAAACGCTATTTCCTTGCAAGGAAGTGTCGCATTTACATTCATTTGAAGTGCAGACGAGGAATACATAACACTTCGCAAATCATATTATATCTTACCATGAAACATAGAAATGAGATGCGATTTCGCGTTTTAAGAAGCATTAGAACCCTATTGCTACGGTAGGTAGACATCTGCAAACGCTATTTCCTAGCAAGGAAGTGTCGCATTTACATTCATTTGAATCGTATACGAGGAATGCATAACAATTCGCAATGAATATTATATCTTATCATGAAACATAGATATGAGATGCGATATCGCGTTTTAAGAAGCATTAGAACGTTATCGCTACGATACCTAGGCATCTCCAGACCCTATTTCCTAGCAAGGAAGTGCCGCATTTACATTCATTTGAAGTGTAGACGAGGAATACATAACACTTCGCAAATCATATTATATCTTACCATGAAACATAGAAATGAGATGCGTTATCGCGTTTTAAGAATCATAAGAACACTATTGCTACGATACGTAGACATCTGCAAACGCTACTTCCTAGCAAGGAAGTATCGCATTTATACTCATTTGAAGTGTAGACGAGGAATATATAACACTTCGCAAATCATATTATATCTTACCATGAAACATAGAAATGAGATGCGATATCGCGTTTTAAGAATCATAAGATCACTATTGCTACGATACGTAGACATCTGCAAACGCTATCTCCTAGCAAGGAAGTGTCGCATTCACATTCATTTGAAGTGTAGACGAGGAATACATAACACTTCACAAATCATATTATATCTTACCATGAAAGATAGAAATGAGATGCGATATCGCGTTTTAAGAATCATAAGAACTCTATTGCTACGATACGTAGACAACTGCAAACGCTATTTCCTTGCAAGGAAGTGTCGCATTTACATTCATTTGAATCGTATACGAGGAATGCATAACAATTCGCAATGAATATTATATCTTATCATGAAACATAGATATGAGATGCGATATCGCGTTTTAAGAAGCATTAGAACGTTATCGCTACGATACCTAGGCATCTCCAGACCCTATTTCCTAGCAAGGAAGTGCCGCATTTACATTCATTTGAAGTGTAGACGAGGAATACATAACACTTCGCAAATCATATTATATCTTACCATGAAACATAGAAATGAGATGCGTTATCGCGTTTTAAGAATCATAAGAACACTATTGCTACGATACGTAGACATCTGCAAACGCTACTTCCTAGCAAGGAAGTATCGCATTTATACTCATTTGAAGTGTAGACGAGGAATATATAACACTTCGCAAATCATATTATATCTTACCATGAAACATAGAAATGAGATGCGATATCGCGTTTTAAGAATCATAAGATCACTATTGCTACGATACGTAGACATCTGCAAACGCTATCTCCTAGCAAGGAAGTGTCGCATTCACATTCATTTGAAGTGTAGACGAGGAATACATAACACTTCACAAATCATATTATATCTTACCATGAAAGATAGAAATGAGATGCGATATCGCGTTTTAAGAATCATAAGAACTCTATTGCTACGATACGTAGACAACTGCAAACGCTATTTCCTTGCAAGGAAGTGTCGCATTTACATTCATTTGAATCGTAGACGAGGAATGCATAACACTTCGCAATGAATATTATATCTTATCATGAAACATAGATATGAGATGCAATATCTCGTTTTAAGAAGCATTAGAACCCGATTGCTACGATACCTAGACATCTGCAGACGCTATTTCCTAGCAAGGAAGTGTCGCATTTACATTCATTTGAAGTGTAGACGTGGAACACATGACACTTCGCAAATCATATTATATCTTACCATGAAACATAGAAATAAGATGCAATATCGCGTTTTAAGAATCATAAGAACTCTATTGCTACGATACGTAGACATCTGCAGACGCTATTTCCTTGCAAGGAAGTGTCGCATTTACATTCATTTGAAGTGTAGACGAGGAATACATAACACTTCGCAAATCATATTAAATCTTACCATGAAACATAGAAATGAAATGCGATATAGCGTTTTAAGAAGCATTAGAACTCTATCGCTACGATAGGTAGACATCTGCAAACGCTATTTCCTTGCAAGGAAGTGTCGCATTTACATTCATTTGAAGTGTAGACGAGAAATACATAACACTTCGCAAATCATATTATATCTTACCATGAAACATAGAAATGAGATGCGATATCGCGTTTTAAGAAGCATTAGAACTCTATTGCTTCGATACGTAGACATCTGCAATCGCTACTTCCTTGCAAGGAAGTGTCGCATTTACATTCATTTGAAGTGTAGACGAGGAATACATAACACTTAGCAAATCATATTACATCTTACCATGAAACATAGAAATGAGATGCGATATCGCGTTTTAAGAAGCATTAGAACTCTATTGCTACGATAGGTAGACATCTGCAAACGCTATTACCTTGCAAGGAAGTGTCGCATTTACATTCATTTGAAGTGTAGACGAGGAATACATAACACCTCGCAAATCATATTATATCTTACCATGAAACATAGAAATGAGATGCGATATCGCGTATTAAGAATCATAAGAACTCTATTGGTACGATACGTAGACATCTGCAAACGCTATTTCCTTGCAAGGAAGTGTCGCATTTACATTCATTTGAAGTGCAGACGAGGAATACATAACACTTCGCTAATCATATTATATCTTACCATGAAACATAGAAATGAGATGCGATTTCGCGTTTTAAGAAGCATTAGAACCCTATTGCTACGGTAGGTAGACATCTGCAAACGCTATTTCCTAGCAAGGAAGTGTCGCATTTACATTCATTTGAATCGTATACGAGGAATGCATAACAATTCGCAATGAATATTATATCTTATCATGAAACATAGATATGAGATGCGATATCGCGTTTTAAGAAGCATTAGAACGTTATCGCTACGATACCTAGGCATCTCCAGACCCTATTTCCTAGCAAGGAAGTGCCGCATTTACATTCATTTGAAGTGTAGACGAGGAATACGTAACACTTCGCAAATCATATTATATCTTACCATGAAACATAGAAATGAGATGCGTTATCGCGTTTTAAGAATCATAAGAACACTATTGCTACGATACGTAGACATCTGCAAACGCTACTTCCTAGCAAGGAAGTATCGCATTTATACTCATTTGAAGTGTAGACGAGGAATATATAACACTTCGCAAATCATATTATATCTTACCATGAGACATAGAAATGAGATGCGATATCGCGTTTTAAGAATCATAAGATCACTATTGCTACGATACGTAGACATCTGCAAACGCTATCTCCTAGCAAGGAAGTGTCGCATTCACATTCATTTGAAGTGTAGACGAGGAATACATAACACTTCACAAATCATATTATATCTTACCATGAAAGATAGAAATGAGATGCGATATCGCGTTTTAAGAATCATAAGAACTCTATTGCTACGATACGTAGACAACTGCAAACGCTATTTCCTTGCAAGGAAGTGTCGCATTTACATTCATTTGAAGTGTAGACGAGGAATACATAACACTTCGCAAATCATATTATATCTTATCATGAAACATAGAAATGAAATGCGATATCGCGTTTTAAGAAGCATTAGAACTCCATCGCTACGATACCTAGACATCTGCAGACGCTATTTCCTAGCAAGGAAGTGTCGCATTTACATTCATTTGAAGTGTAGACGTAGAACACATGACACTTCGCAAATCATATTATATCTTACCATGTAACATAGAAATAAGATGCAATATCGCGTTTTAAGAATCATAAGAACTCTATTGCTACGATACGTAGACATCTGCAGACGCTATTTCCTTGCAAGGAAGTGTCGCATTTACATTCATTTGAAGTGTAGACGAGGAATACATAACACTTCGCAAATCATATTAAATCTTACCATGAAACATAGAAATGAAATGCGATATAGCGTTTTAAGAAGCATTAGAACTCTATCGCTACGATAGGTAGACATCTGCAAACGCTATTTCCTTGCAAGGAAGTGTCGCATTTACATTCATTTGAAGTGTAGACGAGGAATACATAACACTTCGCAAATCATATTATATCTTACCATGAAACATAGAAATGAGATGCGATATCGCGTTTTATGAAGCATTAGAACACTCCTGCTACGATAGGTAAACATCTGCAAACGCTATTTCCTTGCAAGGAAGTGTTGCATTTACATTCATTTGAAGTGTAGACGAGGAATACATGACACTTCGCAAATCATATTATATCTTACCATGAAACATAGAAATGAGATGCGATATCGCTTTTTAAGAAGCATTAGAAATCTATAGCTACGATACGTAGACATCTGCAAACGCTATTTCCTTGCTAGGAAGTGTCGCATTTACACTCATTTGAATAGTAGACGAGGAATACGTGACACTTCGCAAATCATATTATATCTTACCATGAAACGTAGAAATGAGATGCGATATCGCGTTTTAAGAAGCATTACATATGTATTGCTACGATACGTAGACAGCTGCAAACGCTATTTCTTTGCAAGGAAGTGTCGCATTTACATTCATTTGAAGTGTAGACGAGGAATACAGAACACTTCGCAAATCATATTATATCTTACCATGAAACATAGAAATGAGATGCGATATCGCGTTTTAAGAAGCATTAGAACTCTATTGCTTCGATACGTAGACATCTGCAATCGCTACTTCCTTGCAAGGAAGTGTCGCATTTACATTCATTTGAAGTGTAGACGAGGAATACATAACACTTAGCAAATCATATTACATCTTACCATGAAACATAGAAATGAGATGCGATATCGCGTTTTAAGAAGCATTAGAACTCTATTGCTACGATAGGTAGACATCTGCAAACGCTATTTCCTTGCAAGGAAGTGTCGCATTTACATTCATTTGAAGTGTAGACGAGGAATACATAACATCTCGCAAATCATATTATATCTTACCATGAAACATAGAAATGAGATGCGATATCGCGTATTAAGAATCATAAGAACTCTATTGGTACGATACGTAGACATCTGCAAACGCTATTTCCTTGCAAGGAAGTGTCGCATTTACATTCATTTGAAGTGCAGACGAGGAATACATAACACTTCGCAAATCATATTATACCTTACCATGAAACATAGAAATGAGATGCGATTTCGCGTTTTAAGAAGCATTAGAACCCTATTGCTACGGTAGGTAGACATCTGCAAACGCTATTTCCTAGCAAGGAAGTGTCGCATTTACATTCATTTGAATCGTATACGAGGAATGCATAACACTTCGCAATGAATATTATATCTTATCATGAAACATAGATATGAGATGCAATATCTCGTTTTAAGAAGCATTTGAACTCTATTGCTACGATACCTACACATCTGCAGACGCTATTTCCTAGCAAGGAAGTGTCGCATTTACATTCATTTGAAGTGTAGACGAGGAATACATGACACTTCGCAAATCATATTATACCTTACCATGAAACATAGAAATGAGATGCGATATCGCGTATTAAGAAGCATTAGAACTCTATTGCTACGATAGGTAAACATCTGCAAACGCTATTTCCTTGCAAGGAAGTGTTGCATTTACATTCATTTGAAGTGTAGACGAGGAATACATGACACTTCGCAAATCATATTATGTCTTACCATGAAACATAGAAATGAGATGCGATAGCGCGTTTTAAGAAGGATTAGAAATCTATTGCTACGATATGTAGACATCTGCAAACGCTATTTCCTAGCGAGGAAGTGTCGCATTCACATTCATTTGAAGTGTAGACGAGGAAAACATAACACTTCGCAAATCATATTATATCTTACCATGAAACATAGAAATGAGATGCGATATCGCGTTTTAGGAAGCATTAGAACACTATCGCTACGATACCTAGACATCTGCAGACGCTATTTCCTAGCAAGGAAGTGTCGCATTTACATTCATTTGAAGTGTAGACGAGGAATACATAACACTTCGCAAATCATATTATATCTAGCCATGAAACATAGAAATGATATGCGACATCGCGTTTTAAGAAGCATTACATATCTATTGCTACGATACGTAGACATCTGCAAACGCTATTTCCTAGCGAGGAAGTGTCGCATTCACATTCATTTGTAGTGTAGACGAGGAATACATAACACTTCGCAAATCATATTATATCTTACCATGAAAGATGGAAATGAGATGCGATATCGCGTTTTAAGAATCATAAGAACTCTATTGCTACGATACGTTGAAAACTGCAAACGCTATTTCCTTGCAAGGAAGTGTCGCATTTACATTCATTTGAATCGTATACGAGGAATGCATAACACTTCGCAATGAATATTATATCTTATCATGAAACATAGATATGAGATGCAATATCTCGTTTTAAGAAGCATTTGAACTCTATTGCTACGATACCTAGACATCTGCAGACGCTATTTCCTAGCAAGGAAGTGTCGCATTTACATTCATTTGAAGTGCAGACGTGGAATACATGACACTTCGCAAATCATAAAATACCTTACCATGAAACATAGAAATGAGATGCGATATCGCGTATTAAGAATCATAAGAACTCTATTGCTACGATACGTAGACATCTGCAAACGCTATTTCCTTGCAAGGAAGTGTCGCATTTACATTCATTTGAAGTGTAGACGAGGAATACATAACACTTCGCAAATCATATTATATCTTACCACGAAACATAGAAATGAGATGCGATATCGCGTTTTAAGAAGCATTAAAACTCAATTGCTTCGATAGGTAAACATCTGCAGACTCTATTTCCTTGCAAGGAAGTGTTGCATTTACATTCATTTGAAGTGTAGACGAGGAATACATGATACTTCGCAAATCATATTATGTCTTACCATGAAACATAGAAATGAGATGCGATATCGCGTTTTAAGAAGGGTTAGAAATCTATTGGTGCGATATGTAGACACCTGCAAACGCTATTTCTTAGCGAGGAAGTGTCGCATTCACATTCATTTGAAGTGTAGACGAGGAATACATAACACTTCGCAAATCATATTATATCTTACCATGAAACATAGAAATGAGATGCGGTATCGCGTTTTAGGAAGCATTAGAACACTATCGCTACGATACCTAGACATCTGCAGACGCTATTTCCTAGCAAGGAAGTGTCGCATTTACATTCATTTGAAGTGTAGACGAGGAATACATAACACTTCGCAAATCATATTATATCTAGCCATGAAACATAGAAATGACATGCGACATCGCGTTTTAAGAAGCATTACATATCTATTGCTACGATACGTAGACATCTGCAAACGCTATTTCCTAGCGAGGAAGTGTCGCATTCACATTCATTTGAAGTGTAGACGTGGAATACATAACACTTCGCAAATCATATTATATCTTACCATGAAACATAGAAATGAGATGCGATATCGCGTTTTAGGAAGCATTAGAACACTATCGCTACGATACCTAGACATCTGCAGACGCTATTTCCTAGCAAGGAAGTGTCGCATTTAGAATCATTTGAAGTGTAGACGAGGAATACATAACACTTCGCAAATCATATTATATCTAGCCATGAAACATAGAAATGAGATGCGACATCGCGTTATAAGAAGCATTACATATCTATTGCTACGATACGTAGACATCTGCAAACGCTATTTCCTAGCGAGGAAGTGTCGCATTCACATTCATTTGAAGTGTAGACGAGGAATACATAACACTTCGCAAATCATATTATATCTTACCATGAAAGATGGAAATGAGATGCGATATCGCGTATTAAGAAGCATTAGAACTCTATTGCTACGATAGGTAAACATCTGCAAACGCTATTTCCTTGCAAGGAAGTGTTGCATTTACATTCATTTGAAGTGTAGACGAGGAATACATGACACTTCGCAAATCATATTATGTCTTACCATGAAACATAGAAATGAGATGCGATATCGCGTTTTAAGAAGGATTAGAAATCTATTGCTACGATATGTAGACATCTGCAAACGCTATTTCCTAGCGAGGAAGTGTCGCATTCACATTCATTTGAAGTGTAGACGAGGAATACATAACACTTCGCAAATCATATTATATCTTACCATGAAACATAGAAATGAGATGCGATATCGCGTTTTAGGAAGCATTAGAACACTATCGCTACGATACCTAGACATCTGCAGACGCTATTTCCTAGCAAGGAAGTGTCGCATTTACATTCATTTGAAGTGTAGACGAGGAATACATAACACTTCGCAAATCATATTATATCTAGCCATGAAACATAGAAATGATATGCGACATCGCGTTTTAAGAAGCATTACATATCTATTGCTACGATACGTAGACATCTGCAAACGCTATTTCCTAGCGAGGAAGTGTCGCATTCACATTCATTTGTAGTGTAGACGAGGAATACATAACACTTCGCAAATCATATTATATCTTACCATGAAAGATGGAAATGAGATGCGATATCGCGTTTTAAGAATCATAAGAACTCTATTGCTACGATACGTTGAAAACTGCAAACGCTATTTCCTTGCAAGGAAGTGTCGCATTTACATTCATTTGAATCGTATACGAGGAATGCATAACACTTCGCAATGAATATTATATCTTATCATGAAACATAGATATGAGATGCAATATCTCGTTTTAAGAAGCATTTGAACTCTATTGCTACGATACCTAGACATCTGCAGACGCTATTTCCTAGCAAGGAAGTGTCGCATTTACATTCATTTGAAGTGTAGACGTGGAATACATGACACTTCGCAAATCATAATATACCTTACCATGAAACATAGAAATGAGATGCGATATCGCGTATTAAGAATCATAAGAACTCTATTGCTACGATACGTAGACATCTGCAAACGCTATTTCCTTGCAAGGAAGTGTCGCATTTACATTCATTTGAAGTGTAGACGAGGAATACATAACACTTCGCAAATCATATTATATCTTACCACGAAACATAGAAATGAGATGCGATATCGCGTTTTAAGAAGCATTAGAACTCAATTGCTTCGATAGGTAAACATCTGCAGACGCTATTTCCTTGCAAGGAAGTGTTGCATTTACATTCATTTGAAGTGTAGACGAGGAATACATGATACTTCGCAAATCATATTATGTCTTACCATGAAACATAGAAATGAGATGCGATATCGCGTTTTAAGAAGGGTTAGAAATCTATTGGTGCGATATGTAGACACCTGCAAACGCTATTTCCTAGCGAGGAAGTGTCGCATTCACATTCATTTGAAGTGTAGACGAGGAATACATAACACTTCGCAAATCATATTATATCTTACCATGAAACATAGAAATGAGATGCGATATCGCGTTTTAGGAAGCATTAGAACACTATCGCTACGATACCTAGACATCTGCAGACGCTATTTCCTAGCAAGGAAGTGTCGCATTTACATTCATTTGAAGTGTAGACGAGGAATACATAACACTTCGCAAATCATATTATATCTAGCCATGAAACATAGAAATGACATGCGACATCGCGTTTTAAGAAGCATTACATATCTATTGCTACGATACGTAGACATCTGCAAACGCTATTTCCTAGCGAGGAAGTGTCGCATTCACATTCATTTGAAGTGTAGACGTGGAATACATAACACTTCGCAAATCATATTATATCTTACCATGAAACATAGAAATGAGATGCGATATCGCGTTTTAGGAAGCATTAGAACACTATCGCTACGATACCTAGACATCTGCAGACGCTATTTCCTAGCAAGGAAGTGTCGCATTTAGAATCATTTGAAGTGTAGACGAGGAATACATAACACTTCGCAAATCATATTATATCTAGCCATGAAACATAGAAATGAGATGCGACATCGCGTTTTAAGAAGCATTACATATCTATTGCTACGATACGTAGACATCTGCAAACGCTATTTCCTAGCGAGGAAGTGTCGCATTCACATTCATTTGAAGTGTAGACGAGGAATACATAACACTTCGCAAATCATATTATATCTTACCATGAAAGATGGAAATGAGATGCGATATCGCGTATTAAGAAGCATTAGAACTCTATTGCTACGATAGGTAAACATCTGCAAACGCTATTTCCTTGCAAGGAAGTGTTGCATTTACATTCATTTGAAGTGTAGACGAGGAATACATGACACTTCGCAAATCATATTATGTCTTACCATGAAACATAGAAATGAGATGCGATATCGCGTTTTAAGAAGGATTAGAAATCTATTGCTACGATATGTAGACATCTGCAAACGCTATTTCCTAGCGAGGAAGTGTCGCATTCACATTCATTTGAAGTGTAGACGAGGAATACATAACACTTCGCAAATCATATTATATCTTACCATGAAACATAGAAATGAGATGCGATATCGCGTTTTAGGAAGCATTAGAACACTATCGCTACGATACCTAGACATCTGCAGACGCTATTTCCTAGCAAGGAAGTGTCGCATTTACATTCATTTGAAGTGTAGACGAGGAATACATAACACTTCGCAAATCATATTATATCTAGCCATGAAACATAGAAATGATATGCGACATCGCGTTTTAAGAAGCATTACATATCTATTGCTACGATACGTAGACATCTGCAAACGCTATTTCCTAGCGAGGAAGTGTCGCATTCACATTCATTTGTAGTGTAGACGAGGAATACATAACACTTCGCAAATCATATTATATCTTACCATGAAAGATGGAAATGAGATGCGATATCGCGTTTTAAGAATCATAAGAACTCTATTGCTACGATACGTTGAAAACTGCAAACGCTATTTCCTTGCAAGGAAGTGTCGCATTTACATTCATTTGAATCGTATACGAGGAATGCATAACACTTCGCAATGAATATTATATCTTATCATGAAACATAGATATGAGATGCAATATCTCGTTTTAAGAAGCATTTGAACTCTATTGCTACGATACCTAGACATCTGCAGACGCTATTTCCTAGCAAGGAAGTGTCGCATTTACATTCATTTGAAGTGTAGACGTGGAATACATGACACTTCGCAAATCATAATATACCTTACCATGAAACATAGAAATGAGATGCGATATCGCGTATTAAGAATCATAAGAACTCTATTGCTACGATACGTAGACATCTGCAAACGCTATTTCCTTGCAAGGAAGTGTCGCATTTACATTCATTTGAAGTGTAGACGAGGAATACATAACACTTCGCAAATCATATTATATCTTACCACGAAACATAGAAATGAGATGCGATATCGCGTTTTAAGAAGCATTAGAACTCAATTGCTTCGATAGGTAAACATCTGCAGACGCTATTTCCTTGCAAGGAAGTGTTGCATTTACATTCATTTGAAGTGTAGACGAGGAATACATGATACTTCGCAAATCATATTATGTCTTACCATGAAACATAGAAATGAGATGCGATATCGCGTTTTAAGAAGGGTTAGAAATCTATTGGTGCGATATGTAGACACCTGCAAACGCTATTTCCTAGCGAGGAAGTGTCGCATTCACATTCATTTGAAGTGTAGACGAGGAATACATAACACTTCGCAAATCATATTATATCTTACCATGAAACATAGAAATGAGATGCGATATCGCGTTTTAGGAAGCATTAGAACACTATCGCTACGATACCTAGACATCTGCAGACGCTATTTCCTAGCAAGGAAGTGTCGCATTTACATTCATTTGAAGTGTAGACGAGGAATACATAACACTTCGCAAATCATATTATATCTAGCCATGAAACATAGAAATGACATGCGACATCGCGTTTTAAGAAGCATTACATATCTATTGCTACGATACGTAGATATCTGCAAACGCTATTTCCTAGCGAGGAAGTGTCGCATTCACATTCATTTGAAGTGTAGACGAGGAATACATAACACTTCGCAAATCATATTATATCTTACCATGAAACATAGAAATGAGATGCGATATCGCGTTTTAGGAAGCATTAGAACACTATCGCTACGATACCTAGACATCTGCAGACGCTATTTCCTAGCAAGGAAGTGTCGCATTTACAATCATTTGAAGTGTAGACGAGGAATACATAACACTTCGCAGATCATATTATATCTAGCCATGAAACATAGAAATGAGATGCGACATCGCGTTTTAAGAAGCATTACATATCTATTGCTACGATACGTAGACATCTGCAAACGCTATTTCCTAGCGAGGAAGTGTCGCATTCACATTCATTTGAAGTGTAGACGAGGAATACATAACACTTCGCAAATCATATTATATCTTACCATGAAAGATGGAAATGAGATGCGATATCGCGTTTTAAGAAGCATTAGAACTCTATTGCTACGATAGGTAAACATCTGCAAACGCTATTTCCTTGCAAGGAAGTGTTGCATTTACATTCATTTGAAGTGTAGACGAGGAATACATGACACTTCGCAAATCATATTATGTCTTACCATGAAACATAGAAATGAGATGCGATATCGCGTTTTAAGAAGGATTAGAAATCTATTGCTGCGATATGTAGACATCTGCAAACGCTATTTCCTAGCGAGGAAGTGTCGCATTCACATTCATTGAAGTGTAGACGAGGAATACATAACACTTCGCAAATCATATTATATCTAGCCATGAAACATAGAAATGAGATGCGACATCGCGTTTTAAGAAGCATTACATATCTATTGCTACGATACGTAGACATCTGCAAACGCTATTTCCTAGCGAGGAAGTGTCGCATTCACATTCATTTGAAGTGTAGACGAGGAATACATAACACTTCGCAAATCATATTATATCTTACCATGAAAGATGGAAATGAGATGCGATATCGCGTATTAAGAAGCATTAGAACTCTATTGCTACGATAGGTAAACATCTGCAAACGCTATTTCCTTGCAAGGAAGTGTTGCATTTACATTCATTTGAAGTGTAGACGAGGAATACATGACACTTCGCAAATCATATTATGTCTTACCATGAAACATAGAAATGAGATGCGATATCGCGTTTTAAGAAGGATTAGAAATCTATTGCTACGATATGTAGACATCTGCAAACGCTATTTCCTAGCGAGGAAGTGTCGCATTCACATTCATTTGAAGTGTAGACGAGGAATACATAACACTTCGCAAATCATATTATATCTTACCATGAAAGATGGAAATGAGATGCGATATCGCGTTTTAGGAAGCATTAGAACACTATCGCTACGATACCTAGACATCTGCAGACGCTATTTCCTAACAAGGAAGTGTCGCATTTACATTCATTTGAAGTGTAGACGAGGAATACATAACACTTCGCAAATCATATTATATCTAGCCATGAAACATAGAAATGATATGCGACATCGCGTTTTAAGAAGCATTACATATCTATTGCTACGATACGTAGACATCTGCAAACGCTATTTCCTAGCGAGGAAGTGTCGCATTCACATTCATTTGTAGTGTAGACGAGGAATACATAACACTTCGCAAATCATATTATATCTTACCATGAAAGATGGAAATGAGATGCGATATCGCGTTTTAAGAATCATAAGAACTCTATTGCTACGATACGTTGAAAACTGCAAACGCTATTTCCTTGCAAGGAAGTGTCGCATTTACATTCATTTGAATCGTATACGAGGAATGCATAACACTTCGCAATGAATATTATATCTTATCATGAAACATAGATATGAGATGCAATATCTCGTTTTAAGAAGCATTTGAACTCTATTGCTACGATACCTAGACATCTGCAGACGCTATTTCCTAGCAAGGAAGTGTCGCATTCACATTCATTTGAAGTGTAGACGAGGAATACATAACACTTCGCAAATCATATTATATCTTACCATGAAAGATGGAAATGAGATGCGATATCGCGTTTTAAGAAGCATTAGAACACTATTGCTACGATAGGTAAACATCTGCAAACGCTATTTCCTAGCAAGGAAGTGACGCATTTACACTCATTTGAATAGTAGACGAGGAATACTTGACACTTCGCAAATCATATTATATCTTACCATGAAACGTAGAAATGGGATGCGATATCGCGTCTTAAGAAGCATTACATATCTATTGCTACGATACGTAGACATCTGCAAACGCTATTTCCTAGCAAGGAAGTGTCGCATTTACATTCATTTGAAGTGTAGACGAGGAATACATAACACTTCGCAAATCATATTATATCTTACCATGAAACATAGAAATGAAATGCGATATAGCGTTTTAAGAAGCATTTGAACTCTATCGCTACGATACCTAGACATCTGCAGACGCTATTTCCTAGCGAGGAAGTGTCGCATTTACATTCATTTGAAGTGTAGACGAGGAATACATAACACTTCGCAAATCATATTATATCTTACCATGAAACATAGAAATGAAATGCGATATCGCGTTTTAAGAATCATAAGAACTCTATTGCTACGATACGTAGACATCTGCAAACGCTATTTCCTTGCAAGGAAGTGTCGCATTTACATTCATTTGGAGTGCAGACGAGGAATACATAACACTTCGCAAATCATATTATATCTTACCATGAAACATAGAAATGAGATGCGATATCGCGTTTTAAGAAGCATTAGAACACTCCTGCTACGATAGGTAAACATCTGCAACCGCTATTTCCTTGCAAGGAAGTGTTGCATTTACATTCATTTGAAGTGTAGACGAGGAATACATGACACTTCGCAAATCATATTATATCTTACCATGAAACATAGAAATGAGATGCGATATCGCTTTTTAAGAAGCATTAGAAATCTATAGCTACGATACGTAGACATCTGCAAACGCTATTTCCTTGCTAGGAAGTGTCGCATTTACACTCATTTGAATAGTAGACGAGGAATACATGACACTTCGCAAATCATATTATATCTTACCATGAAACGTAGAAATGAGATGCGATATCGCGCTTTAAGAAGCATTACATATCTATTGCTACGATACGTAGACATCTGCAAACGCTATTTCTTTGCAAGGAAGTGTCGCATTTACATTCATTTAAGCGTAGACGAGGAATACATAACACTTCGCAAATCATATTACATCTTACCATGAAACATAGAAATGAGATGCGATATCGCGTTTTAAGAAGCATTAGAACTCTATTGCTACGATAGGTAGACATCTGCAAACGCTATTTCCTTGCAAGGAAGTGTCGCATTTACATTCATTTGAAGTGTAGACGAGGAATACATAACACCTCGCAAATCATATTATATCTTACCATGAAACATAGAAATGAGATGCGATATCGCGTATTAAAAATCATAAGAACTCTATTGCTACGATACGTAGACATCTGCAAACGCTATTTCCTTGCAAGGAAGTGTCGCATTTACATTCATTTGAAGTGCAGACGAGGAATACATAACACTTCGCAAATCATATTATATCTTACCATGAAAAATAGAAATGAGATGCGATATCGCGTTTTAGGACGCATTAGAACACTATCGCTACGATACCTAGACATCTGCAGACGCTATTTCCTCGCAAGGAAGTGTCGCATTTACATTCATTTGAAGTGTAGACGAGGAATACATAACACTTCGCAAATCATATTATATCTTACCATGAAACATAGAAATGAAATGCGATATCGCGTTTTAAGAATCATAAGAACTCTATTGCTACGATACGTAGACATCTGCAAACGCTATTTCCTTGCAAGGAAGTGTCGCATTTACATTCATTTGAAGTGCAGACGAGGAATACATAACACTTCGCAAATCATATTATATCTTACCATGAAACATAGAAATGAGATGCGATATCGCGTTTTAAGAAGCATTAGAACACTCCTGCTACGATAGGTAAACATCTGCAAACGCTATTTCCTTGCAAGGAAGTGTTGCATTTACATTCACTTGAAGTGTAGACGAGGAATACATGACACTTCGCAAATCATATTATATCTTACCATGAAACATAGAAATGAGATGCGATATCGCTTTTTAAGAAGCATTAGAAATCTATAGCTACGATACGTAGACATCTGCAAACGCTATTTCCTTGCAAGGAAGTGTCGCATTTACATTCATTTGAAGTGTAGACGAGGAATACATAACACTTCGCAAATCATATTATATCCTACCATGAAACATAGAAATGAGTTGCGATATCGCGTTTTAAGAAGCATTAGAACACTCCTGCTACGATAGGTAAACATCTGCAAACGCTATTTCCTTGCAAGGAAGTGTTGCATTTACATTCATTTGAAGTGTAGACGAGGAATACATGACACTTCGCAAATCATATTATATCTTACCATGAAACATAGAAATGAGATGCGATATCGCTTTTTAAGAAGCATTAGAAATCTATAGCTACGATACGTAGACATCTGCAAACGCTATTTCCTTGCTAGGAAGTGTCGCATTTACACTCATTTGAATAGTAGACGAGGAATACATGACACTTCGCAAATCATATTATATCTTACCATGAAACGTAGAAATGAGATGCGATATCGCGTTTTAAGAAGCATTACATATCTATTGCTACGATACGTCGACATCTGCAAACGCTATTTCTTTGCAAGGAAGTGTCGCATTTACATTCATTTAAGTGTGGACGAGGAATACATAACACTTCGCAAATCATATTATATCTTACCATGAAACATAGAAATGAGATGCGATATCGCGTTTTAAGAAGCATTAGAACTCTATTGCTTCGATACGTAGACATCTGCAATCGCTACTTCCTTGCAAGGAAGTGTCGCATTTACATTCATTTGAAGTGTAGACGTGAAATACATAACACTTCGCAAATCATATTACATCTTACCATGAAACATAGAAATGAGATGCGATATCGCGTTTTAAGAAGCATTAGAACTCTATTGCTACGATAGGTAGACATCTGCAAACGCTATTTCCTTGCAAGGAAGTGTCGCATTTACATTGATTTGAAGTGTAGACGAGGAATACATAACACCTCGCAAATCATATTATATCTTACCATGAAACATAGAAATGAGATGCGATATCGCGTATTAAGAATCATAAGAACACTATCGCTACGATACCTAGACATCTGCAGACGCTATTTCCTAGCAAGGAAGTGTCGCATTTACATTCATTTGAAGTGTAGACGAGGAGTACATAACACTTCGCAAATCATATTATATCTAGCCATGAAACATAGAAATGAGATGCGACATCGCGTTTTAAGAAGCATTAGAAATCTGTTGCTACGATACGTAGACATCTGCAAACGCTATTTCCTTGCAAGGAAGTGTCGCCTTTACATTCATTTGAAGTGTAGACGAGGAATACATAACACTTCGCAAATCATACTATATCTTACCATGAAACATAGAAATGAAATGCGATTTCGCGTTTTAAGAAGCATTAGAACTCTATTGCTACGGTAGGTAGACATCTGCAAACGCTATTTCCTAGCAAGGAAGTGTCGCATTTACATTCATTTGAAGTGTAGACGAGGAATACGTAACACTTCGCAAATCATATTATATCTTACCATGAAACATAGAAATGAGATGCAATATCGCGTTTTAAGAAGCATTAGAAATCTACAGCTACGATACGTAGACATCTGCAAACGCTATTTCCTTGCTAGGAAGTGACGCATTTACACTCATTTGAATAGTAGACGAGGAATACTTGACACTTCGCAAATCATATTATATCTTACCATGAAACGTAGAAATGGGATGCGATATCGCGTCTTAAGAAGCATTACATATCTATTGCTACGATACGCAGACATCTGCAAACGCTATTTCGTTGCAAGGAAGTGACGCATTTACATTCATTTGAAGTGTAGACGAGGAATACATAACACTTCGCAAATCATATTATATCTTACCATGAAACATAGGAATGAGATGCGATATCGCGTTTTAAGAAGCATTAGACCTCTATTGCAACGATAGGT
This sequence comes from Xylocopa sonorina, assembly GCF_050948175.1. Taxonomy (NCBI): domain Eukaryota; kingdom Metazoa; phylum Arthropoda; class Insecta; order Hymenoptera; family Apidae; genus Xylocopa; species Xylocopa sonorina. The sequence continues at coordinate 77,057 of NW_027490414.1, read as the reverse complement.
AGACATCTGCAAACGCCATTTCCTTGCAAAGAAGTGTCGCTTTTACGCTCATTTGAATAGTAGACGAGAATACATGACACTTCGCAAATCATATTATATCTTACCATGAAACATAGAAATGAGATGCGATATCGCGTTTTAAGAAGCATTAGAACACTCCTGCTACGATAGGTAAACATCTGCAAACGCTATTTCCTTGCAAGGAAGTGTTGCATTTACATTCATTTGAAGTGTAGACGAGGAATACATGACACTTCGCAAATCATATTATATCTTACCATGAAACATAGAAATGAGATGCGATATCGCTTTTTAAGAAGCATTAGAAATCTATAGCTACGATACGTAGACATCTGCAAACGCTATTTCCTTGCTAGGAAGTGTCGCTTTTACGCTCATTTGAATAGTAGACGAGAATACATGACACTTCGCAAATCATATTATATCTTACCATGTAACGTGGAAATGAGATGCGATATCGCGTTTTAAGAAGCATTCCATATCTATTGCTACGATACGTAGACATCTGCAAACGCTATTTCTTTGCAAGGAAGTGTCGCATTTACATTCATTTGAAGTGTAGACGAGGAATACATAACACTTCGCAAATCATATTATATCCTACCATGAAACATAGAAATGAGATGCGATATCGCGTTTAAAGAAGCATTAGAACTCTATCGCTTCGCTACCTAGACATCTGCGGACGCTATTTCCTAGCAAGGAAGTGTCGCATTTACATTCATTTGAAGTATAGGCGAGGAATACATGACACTTCGCAAATCATATTATACCTTACCATGAAACATAGAAATGAGATGCGATATCGCGTTTTAAGAAGCATTAGAAATCTGTTGCTACGATACGTAGACATCTGCAAACGCTATTTCTTTGCAAGGAAGTGTCGCATTTACATTCATTTGAAGTGTAGACGAGGAAAACATAACACTTCGCAAATCATACTATATCTTACCATGAAACATAGAAATGAGATGCGATTTCGCGTTTTAAGAAGCATTAGAACTCTATTGCTACAGTAGGTAGACATCTGCAAACGCTATTTCCTAGCAAGGAAATGTCGCATTTACATTCATTTGAAGTGTAGACGAGGAATACATAACACTTCGCAAATCATATTATATCTTACCATGAAACATAGAAATGAGATGCGATATCGCGTTTTAAGAAGCATTAGAAATCTATAGCTACGATACGTAGACATCTGCAAACGCTATTTCCTTGCTAGGAAGTGACGCATTAACACTCATTTGAATAGTAGACGAGGAATACTTGACACTTCGCAAATCATATTATATCTTACCATGAAACGTAGAAATGGGATGCGATATCGCGTCTTAAGAAGCATTACATATCTATTGCTACGATACGTAGACATCTGCAAATGCTATTTCCTAGCAAGGAAGTGTCGCATTCACATTCATTTGAAGTGTAGACGAGGAATACATAACACTTCGCAAATCATATTATATCTTACCATGAAAGATGGAAATGAGATGCGATATCGCGTTTTAAGGAGCATTAGAACACTATTGCTACGATAGGTAAACATCTGCAAACGCTATTTCCTAGCAAGGAAGTGACGCATTTACACTCATTTGAATAGTAGACGAGGAATACTTGACACTTCGCAAATCATATTATATCTTACCATGAAACGTAGAAATGGGATGCGATATCGCGTCTTAAGAAGCATTACATATCTATTGCTACGATACGTAGACATCTGCAAACGCTATTTCTTTGCAAGGAAGTGTCGCATTTACATTCATTTGAAGTGTAGACGAGGAATACATGACACTTCGCAAATCATATTATATCTTACCATGAAACATAGAAATAAGATGCAATATCGCGTTTTAAGAATCATAAGAACTCTATTGCTACGATACGTAGACATCTGCAGACGCTATTTCCTTGCAAGGAAGTGTCGCATTTACATTCATTTGAAGTGTAGACGAGGAATACATAACACTTCGCAAATCATATTATATCTTACCATGAAACATAGAAATGAAATGCGATATAGCGTTTTAAGAAGCATTAGAACTCTATCGCTACGATAGGTAGACATCTGCAAACGCTATTTCCTTGCAAGGAAGTGTCGCATTTACATTCATTTGATGTGTAGACGAGGAATACATAACACTTCGCAAATCATATTATATCTTACCATGAAACATAGAAATGAGATGCGATATAGCGTTTTAAGAAGCATTAGAACTCTATCGCTACGATAGGTAGACATCTGCAAACGCTATTTCCTTGCAAGGAAGTGTCGCATTTACATTCATTTGAAGTGTAGACGAGGAATACATAACACTTCGCAAATCATATTATATCTTATCATGAAACATAGAAATGAAATGCGATATCGCGTTTTAAGAAGCATTAGAACTCCATCGCTACGATACCTAGACATCTGCAGACGCTATTTCCTAGCGAGGAAGTGTCGCATTTACATTCATTTGAAGTGTAGACGAGGAGTACATAACACTTCGCAAATCATATTATATCTAGCCATGAAACATAGAAATGAGATGCGACATCGCGTTTTAAGAAGCATTAGAAATCTGTTGCTACGATACGTAGACATCTGCAAACGCTATTTCCTTGCAAGGAAGTGTCGCCTTTACATTCATTTGAAGTGTAGACGAGGAATACATAACACTTCGCAAATCATACTATATCTTACCATGAAACATAGAAATGAAATGCGATTTCGCGTTTTAAGAAGCATTAGAACTCTATTGCTACGGTAGGTAGACATCTGCAAACGCTATTTCCTAGCAAGGAAGTGTCGCATTTACATTCATTTGAAGTGTAGACGAGGAATACGTAACACTTCGCAAATCATATTATATCTTACCATGAAACATAGAAATGAGATGCAATATCGCGTTTTAAGAAGCATTAGAAATCTACAGCTACGATACGTAGACATCTGCAAACGCTATTTCCTTGCTAGGAAGTGACGCATTTACACTCATTTGAATAGTAGACGAGGAATACTTGACACTTCGCAAATCATATTATATCTTACCATGAAACGTAGAAATGGGATGCGATATCGCGTCTTAAGAAGCATTACATATCTATTGCTACGATACGCAGACATCTGCAAACGCTATTTCGTTGCAAGGAAGTGACGCATTTACATTCATTTGAAGTGTAGACGAGGAATACATAACACTTCGCAAATCATATTATATCTTACCATGAAACATAGGAATGAGATGCGATATCGCGTTTTAAGAAGCATTAGACCTCTATTGCAACGATAGGTAGACATCTGCAAACGCCATTTCCTTGCAAAGAAGTGTCGCTTTTACGCTCATTTGAATAGTAGACGAGAATACATGACACTTCGCAAATCATATTATATCTTACCATGAAACATAGAAATGAGATGCGATATCGCGTTTTAAGAAGCATTAGAACACTCCTGCTACGATAGGTAAACATCTGCAAACGCTATTTCCTTGCAAGGAAGTGTTGCATTTACATTCATTTGAAGTGTAGACGAGGAATACATGACACTTCGCAAATCATATTATATCTTACCATGAAACATAGAAATGAGATGCGATATCGCTTTTTAAGAAGCATTAGAAATCTATAGCTACGATACGTAGACATCTGCAAACGCTATTTCCTTGCTAGGAAGTGTCGCTTTTACGCTCATTTGAATAGTAGACGAGAATACATGACACTTCGCAAATCATATTATATCTTACCATGTAACGTGGAAATGAGATGCGATATCGCGTTTTAAGAAGCATTCCATATCTATTGCTACGATACGTAGACATCTGCAAACGCTATTTCTTTGCAAGGAAGTGTCGCATTTACATTCATTTGAAGTGTAGACGAGGAATACATAACACTTCGCAAATCATATTATATCCTACCATGAAACATAGAAATGAGATGCGATATCGCGTTTAAAGAAGCATTAGAACTCTATCGCTTCGCTACCTAGACATCTGCGGACGCTATTTCCTAGCAAGGAAGTGTCGCATTTACATTCATTTGAAGTATAGGCGAGGAATACATGACACTTCGCAAATCATATTATACCTTACCATGAAACATAGAAATGAGATGCGATATCGCGTTTTAAGAAGCATTAGAAATCTGTTGCTACGATACGTAGACATCTGCAAACGCTATTTCTTTGCAAGGAAGTGTCGCATTTACATTCATTTGAAGTGTAGACGAGGAAAACATAACACTTCGCAAATCATACTATATCTTACCATGAAACATAGAAATGAGATGCGATTTCGCGTTTTAAGAAGCATTAGAACTCTATTGCTACAGTAGGTAGACATCTGCAAACGCTATTTCCTAGCAAGGAAATGTCGCATTTACATTCATTTGAAGTGTAGACGAGGAATACATAACACTTCGCAAATCATATTATATCTTACCATGAAACATAGAAATGAGATGCGATATCGCGTTTTAAGAAGCATTAGAAATCTATAGCTACGATACGTAGACATCTGCAAACGCTATTTCCTTGCTAGGAAGTGACGCATTAACACTCATTTGAATAGTAGACGAGGAATACTTGACACTTCGCAAATCATATTATATCTTACCATGAAACGTAGAAATGGGATGCGATATCGCGTCTTAAGAAGCATTACATATCTATTGCTACGATACGTAGACATCTGCAAATGCTATTTCCTAGCAAGGAAGTGTCGCATTCACATTCATTTGAAGTGTAGACGAGGAATACATAACACTTCGCAAATCATATTATATCTTACCATGAAAGATGGAAATGAGATGCGATATCGCGTTTTAAGGAGCATTAGAACACTATTGCTACGATAGGTAAACATCTGCAAACGCTATTTCCTAGCAAGGAAGTGACGCATTTACACTCATTTGAATAGTAGACGAGGAATACTTGACACTTCGCAAATCATATTATATCTTACCATGAAACGTAGAAATGGGATGCGATATCGCGTCTTAAGAAGCATTACATATCTATTGCTACGATACGTAGACATCTGCAAACGCTATTTCTTTGCAAGGAAGTGTCGCATTTACATTCATTTGAAGTGTAGACGAGGAATACATGACACTTCGCAAATCATATTATATCTTACCATGAAACATAGAAATAAGATGCAATATCGCGTTTTAAGAATCATAAGAACTCTATTGCTACGATACGTAGACATCTGCAGACGCTATTTCCTTGCAAGGAAGTGTCGCATTTACATTCATTTGAAGTGTAGACGAGGAATACATAACACTTCGCAAATCATATTATATCTTACCATGAAACATAGAAATGAAATGCGATATAGCGTTTTAAGAAGCATTAGAACTCTATCGCTACGATAGGTAGACATCTGCAAACGCTATTTCCTTGCAAGGAAGTGTCGCATTTACATTCATTTGATGTGTAGACGAGGAATACATAACACTTCGCAAATCATATTATATCTTACCATGAAACATAGAAATGAGATGCGATATAGCGTTTTAAGAAGCATTAGAACTCTATCGCTACGATAGGTAGACATCTGCAAACGCTATTTCCTTGCAAGGAAGTGTCGCATTTACATTCATTTGAAGTGTAGACGAGGAATACATAACACTTCGCAAATCATATTATATCTTATCATGAAACATAGAAATGAAATGCGATATCGCGTTTTAAGAAGCATTAGAACTCCATCGCTACGATACCTAGACATCTGCAGACGCTATTTCCTAGCGAGGAAGTGTCGCATTTACATTCATTTGAAGTGTAGACGAGGAATACATAACACTTCGCAAATCATATTATATCTTACCATGAAACATAGAAATGAAATGCGATATCGCGTTTTAAGAATCATAAGAACTCTATTGCTACGATACGTAGACATCTGCAAACGCTATTTCCTTGCAAGGAAGTGTCGCATTTACATTCATTTGGAGTGCAGACGAGGAATACATAACACTTCGCAAATCATATTATATCTTACCATGAAACATAGAAATGAGATGCGATATCGCGTTTTAAGAAGCATTAGAACACTCCTGCTACGATAGGTAAACATCTGCAACCGCTATTTCCTTGCAAGGAAGTGTTGCATTTACATTCACTTGAAGTGTAGACGAGGAATACATGACACTTCGCAAATCATATTATATCTTACCATGAAACATAGAAATGGGATGCGATATCGCTTTTTAAGAAGCATTAGAAATCTATAGCTACGATACGTAGACATCTGCAAACGCTATTTCCTTGCAAGGAAGTGTTGCATTTACATTCATTTGAAGTGTAGACGAGGAATACATGACACTTCGCAAATCATATTATATCTTACCATGAAACATAGAAATGAGATGCGATATCGCTTTTTAAGAAGCATTAGAAATCTATAGCTACGATACGTAGACATCTGCAAACGCTATTTCCTTGCTAGGAAGTGTCGCTTTTACGCTCATTTGAATAGTAAACGAGAATACATGACACTTCGCAAATCATATTATATCTTACCATGAAACGTGGAAATGAGATGCGATATCGCGTTTTAAGAAGCATTCCATATCTATTGCTACGATACGTAGACATCTGCAAACGCTATTTCTTTGCAAGGAAGTGTCGCATTTACATTCATTTGAAGTGTAGACGAGGAATACATAACACTTCGCAAATCATATTATATCCTACCATGAAACATAGAAATGAGATGCGATATCGCGTTTAAAGAAGCATTAGAACTCTATCGCTACGCTACCTAGACATCTGCGGACGCTATTTCCTAGCAAGGAAGTGTCGCATTTACATTCATTTGAAGTGTAGGCGAGGAATACATGACACTTCGCAAATCATATTATACCTTACCATGAAACATAGAAATGAGATGCGATATCGCGTTTTAAGAAGCATTAGAAATCTGTTGCTACGATACGTAGACATCTGCAAACGCTATTTCTTTGCAAGGAAGTGTCGCATTTACATTCATTTGAAGTGTAGACGAGGAAAACATAACACTTCGCAAATCATACTATATCTTACCATGAAACATAGAAATGAGATGCGATTTCGCGTTTTAAGAAGCATTAGAACTCTATTGCTACAGTAGGTAGACATCTGCAAACGCTATTTCCTAGCAAGGAAATGTCGCATTTACATTCATTTGAAGTGTAGACGAGGAATACATAACACTTCGCAAATCATATTATATCTTACCATGAAACATAGAAATGAGATGCGATATCGCGTTTTAAGAAGCATTAGAAATCTATAGCTACGATACGTAGACATCTGCAAACGCTATTTCCTTGCTAGGAAGTGACGCATTAACACTCATTTGAATAGTAGACGAGGAATACTTGACACTTCGCAAATCATATTATATCTTACCATGAAACGTAGAAATGGGATGCGATATCGCGTCTTAAGAAGCATTACATATCTATTGCTACGATACGTAGACATCTGCAAATGCTATTTCCTAGCAAGGAAGTGTCGCATTCACATTCATTTGAAGTGTAGACGAGGAATACATAACACTTCGCAAATCATATTATATCTTACCATGAAAGATGGAAATGAGATGCGATATCGCGTTTTAAGGAGCATTAGAACACTATTGCTACGATAGGTAAACATCTGCAAACGCTATTTCCTAGCAAGGAAGTGACGCATTTACACTCATTTGAATAGTAGACGAGGAATACTTGACACTTCGCAAATCATATTATATCTTACCATGAAACGTAGAAATGGGATGCGATATCGCGTCTTAAGAAGCATTACATATCTATTGCTACGATACGTAGACATCTGCAAACGCTATTTCTTTGCAAGGAAGTGTCGCATTTACATTCATTTGAAGTGTAGACGAGGAATGCATAACACTTCGCAAATCATAATATACCTTACCATGAAACATAGAAATGAGATGCGATATCGCGTATTAAGAATCATAAGAACTCTATTGCTACGATACGTAGACATCTGCAAACGCTATTTCCTAGCAAGGAAGTGTCGCATTCACATTCATTTGAAGTGTAGACGAGGAATACATAACACTTCGCAAATCATATTATATCTTACCATGAAAGATAGAAATGAGATGCGATATCACGTTTTAAGAATCATAAGAACTCTATTCCTACGATACGTAGACAACTGCAAACGCTATTTCCTTGCAAGGAAGTGTCGCATTTACATTCATTTGAATCGTAGACGAGGAATGCATAACACTTCGCAATGAATATTATATCTTATCATGAAACATAGATATGAGATGCAATATCTCGTTTTAAGAAGCATTAGAACTCTATTGCTACGATACCTAGACATCTGCAGACGCTATTTCCTAGCAAGGAAGTGTCGCATTTACATTCATTTGAAGTGTAGACGAGGAATACATGACACTTCGCAAATCATATTATATCTTACCATGAAACATAGAAATAAGATGCAATATCGCGTTTTAAGAATCATAAGAACTCTATTGCTACGATACGTAGACATCTGCAGACGCTATTTCCTTGCAAGGAAGTGTCGCATTTACATTCATTTGAAGTGTAGACGAGGAATACATAACACTTCGCAAATCATATTATATCTTACCATGAAACATAGAAATGAAATGCGATATAGCGTTTTAAGAAGCATTAGAACTCTATCGCTACGATAGGTAGACATCTGCAAACGCTATTTCCTTGCAAGGAAGTGTCGCATTTACATTCATTTGATGTGTAGACGAGGAATACATAACACTTCGCAAATCATATTATATCTTACCATGAAACATAGAAATGAGATGCGATATAGCGTTTTAAGAAGCATTAGAACTCTATCGCTACGATAGGTAGACATCTGCAAACGCTATTTCCTTGCAAGGAAGTGTCGCATTTACATTCATTTGAAGTGTAGACGAGGAATACATAACACTTCGCAAATCATATTATATCTTATCATGAAACATAGAAATGAAATGCGATATCGCGTTTTAAGAAGCATTAGAACTCCATCGCTACGATACCTAGACATCTGCAGACGCTATTTCCTAGCGAGGAAGTGTCGCATTTACATTCATTTGAAGTGTAGACGAGGAATACATAACACTTCGCAAATCATATTATATCTTACCATGAAACATAGAAATGAAATGCGATATCGCGTTTTAAGAATCATAAGAACTCTATTGCTACGATACGTAGACATCTGCAAACGCTATTTCCTTGCAAGGAAGTGTCGCATTTACATTCATTTGGAGTGCAGACGAGGAATACATAACACTTCGCAAATCATATTATATCTTACCATGAAACATAGAAATGAGATGCGATATCGCGTTTTAAGAAGCATTAGAACACTCCTGCTACGATAGGTAAACATCTGCAACCGCTATTTCCTTGCAAGGAAGTGTTGCATTTACATTCACTTGAAGTGTAGACGAGGAATACATGACACTTCGCAAATCATATTATATCTTACCATGAAACATAGAAATGGGATGCGATATCGCTTTTTAAGAAGCATTAGAAATCTATAGCTACGATACGTAGACATCTGCAAACGCTATTTCCTTGCTAGGAAGTGTCGCATTTACACTCATTTGAATAGTAGACGAGGAGTACATGACACTTCGCAAATCATATTATATCTTACCATGAAACGTAGAAATGAGATGCGATATCGCGTTTTAAGAAGCATTACATATCTATTGCTACGATACGTAGACATCTGCAAACGCTATTTCTTTGCAAGGAAGTGTCGCATTTACATTCATTTAAGTGTGGACGAGTAATACATAACACTTCGCAAATCATATTATATCTTACCATGAAACATAAAAATGAGATGCGATATCGCGTTTTAAGAAGCATTAGAACTCTATTGCTTCGATACGTAGACATCTGCAATCCCTACTTCCTTTCAAGGAAGTGTCGCATTTACGTTCATTTGAAGTGTAGACGAGGAATACATAACACTTCGCAAATCATATTACATCTTACCATGAAACATAGAAATGAGATGCGATATCGCGTTTTAAGAAGCATTATAACTCTATCGCTACGATACCTAGACATCTGCAGACGCTATTTCCTCGCAAGGAAGTGTCGCATTTACATTCATTTGAAGTGTAGACGAGGAATACATAACACTTCGCAAATCATATTATATCTTACCATGAAACATAGAAATGAAATGCGATATCGCGTTTTAAGAATCATAAGAACTCTATTGCTACGATACGTAGACATCTGCAAACGCTATTTCCTTGCAAGGAAGTGTCGCATTTACATTCATTTGAAGTGCAGACGAGGAATACATAACACTTCGCAAATCATATTATATCTTACCATGAAACATAGAAATGAGATGCGATATCGCGTTTTAAGAAGCATTAGAACACTCCTGCTACGATAGGTAAACATCTGCAAACGCTATTTCCTTGCAAGGAAGTGTTGCATTTACATTCATTTGAAGTGTAGACGAGGAATACATGACACTTCGCAAATCATATTATATCTTACCATGAAACATAGAAATGAGATGCGATATCGCTTTTTAAGAAGCATTAGAAATCTATAGCTACGATACGTAGACATCTGCAAACGCTATTGCCTTGCAAGGAAGTGCCGCATTTACATTCATTTGAAGTGTAGACGAGGAATACATAACACTTCGCAAATCATATTACATCTTACCATGAAACATAGAAATGAGATGCGATATCGCGTTTTAAGAAGCATTAGAACTCTATTGCTACGATAGGTAGACATCTGCAAACGCTATTTCCTTGCAAGGAAGTGTCGCATTTACATTCATTTGAAGTGTAGACGAGCAATACATAACACCTCGCAAATCATATTATATCTTACCATGAAACATAGAAATGAGATGCGATATCGCGTATTAAGAATCATAAGAACTCTATTGCTACGATACGTAGACATCTGCAAACGCTATTTCCTTGCAAGGAAGTGTCGCATTTACATTCATTTGAAGTGCAGACGAGGAATACATAACACTTCGCAAATCATATTATATCTTACCATGAAACATAGAAATGAGATGCGATATCGCGTTTTAAGAAGCATTAGAACTCTATTGCCTAATAGGTAAACATCTGCAAACGCTATTTCCTAGCGAGGAAGTGTCGCATTCACATTCATTTGAAGTGTAGACGAGGAATACATAACACTTCGCAAATCATATTATATCTTACCATGAAACATAGAAATGAGATACGATATCGCGTTTTAGGACGCATTAGAACACTATCGCTACGATACCTAGACATCTGCAGACGCTATTTCCTCGCAAGGAAGTGTCGCATTTACATTCATTTGAAGTGTAGACGAGGAATACATAACACTTCGCAAATCATATTATATCTAGCCATGAAACATAGAAATGAGATGCGACATCGCGTTTTAAGAAGCATTACATATCTATTGCTACGATACGTAGACATCTGCAAACGCTATTTCCTAGCGAGGAAGTGTCGCATTCACATTCATTTGAAGTGTAGACGAGGAATACATAACACTTCGCAAATCATATTATATCTTACCATGAAAGATGGAAATGAGATGCGATATCGCGTTTTAAGAATCATAAGGACACTATTGCTACGATACGTAGAAAACTGCAAACGCAAATTCCTTGCAAGGAAGTGTCGCATTTACATTCATTTGAATCGTATACGAGGAATGCATAACACTTCGCAATGAATATTATATCTTATCATGAAACATAGATATGAGATGCAATATCTCGTTTTAAGAAGCATTTGAACTCTATTGCTACGATACCTAGACATCTGCAGACGCTATTTCCTAGCAAGGAAGTGTCGCATTTACATTCATTTGAAGTGTAGACGAGGAATTCATGACACTTCGCAAATCATATTATACCTTACCATGAAACATAGAAATGAGATGCGATATCGCGTTTTAAGAAGCATTAGAAATCTGTTGCTACGATACGTAGACATCTGCAAACGCTATTTCTTTGCAAAGAAGTGTCGCATTTACATTCATTTGAAGTGTAGACGAGGAATACATAACACTTCGCAAATCATACTATATCTTACCATGAAGCATAGAAATGAGATGCGATTTCGCGTTTTAAGAAGCATTAGAACTCTATTGCTACGGTAGGTAGACATCTGCAAACGATATTTCCTAGCAAGGAAGTGTCGCATTTACATTCATTTGAAGTGTAGACGAGGAATACATAACACTTCGCAAATCATATTATATCTTACCATGAAACATAGGAATGAGATGCGATATCGCGTTTTAAGAAGCATTAGACCTCTATTGCAACGATAGGTAGACATCTGCAAACGCTATTTCCTTGCTAGGAAGTGTCGCTTTTACGCTCATTTGAATAGTACACGAGAATACATGACACTTCGCAAATCATATTATATCTTACCATGAAACGTGGAAATGAGATGCGATATCGCGTTTTAAGAAGCATTCCATATCTATTGCTACGATACGTAGACATCTGCAAACGCTATTTCTTTGCAAGGAAGTGTCGCATTTACATTCATTTGAAGTGTAGACGAGGAATACATAACACTTCGCAAATCATATTATATCCTACCATGAAACATAGAAATGAGATGCGATATCGCGTTTAAAGAAGCATTAGAACTCTATCGCTACGCTACCTAGACATCTGCAGACGCTATTTCCTAGCAAGGAAGTGTCGCATTTACATTCATTTGAAGTGTAGACGAGGAAAACATAACACTTCGCAAATCATACTATATCTTACCATGAAACATAGAAATGAGATGCGATTTCGCGTTTTAAGAAGCATTAGAACTCTATTGCTACAGTAGGTAGACATCTGCAAACGCTATTTCCTAGCAAGGAAATGTCGCATTTACATTCATTTGAAGTGTAGACGAGGAATACATAACACTTCGCAAATCATATTATATCTTACCATGAAACATAGAAATGAGATGCGATATCGCGTTTTAAGAAGCATTAGAAATCTATAGCTACGATACGTAGACATCTGCAAACGCTATTTCCTTGCTAGGAAGTGACGCATTAACACTCATTTGAATAGTAGACGAGGAATACTTGACACTTCGCAAATCATATTATATCTTACCATGAAACGTAGAAATGGGATGCGATATCGCGTCTTAAGAAGCATTACATATCTATTGCTACGATACGTAGACATCTGCAAATGCTATTTCCTAGCAAGGAAGTGTCGCATTCACATTCATTTGAAGTGTAGACGAGGAATACATAACACTTCGCAAATCATATTATATCTTACCATGAAAGATGGAAATGAGATGCGATATCGCGTTTTAAGGAGCATTAGAACACTATTGCTACGATAGGTAAACATCTGCAAACGCTATTTCCTAGCAAGGAAGTGACGCATTTACACTCATTTGAATAGTAGACGAGGAATACTTGACACTTCGCAAATCATATTATATCTTACCATGAAACGTAGAAATGGGATGCGATATCGCGTCTTAAGAAGCATTACATATCTATTGCTACGATACGTAGACATCTGCAAACGCTATTTCTTTGCAAGGAAGTGTCGCATTTACATTCATTTGAAGTGTAGACGAGGAATGCATAACACTTCGCAAATCATAATATACCTTACCATGAAACATAGAAATGAGATGCGATATCGCGTATTAAGAATCATAAGAACTCTATTGCTACGATACGTAGACATCTGCAAACGCTATTTCCTAGCAAGGAAGTGTCGCATTCACATTCATTTGAAGTGTAGACGAGGAATACATAACACTTCGCAAATCATATTATATCTTACCATGAAAGATAGAAATGAGATGAGATATCGCGTTTTAAGAATCATAAGAACTCTATTCCTACGATACGTAGACAACTGCAAACGCTATTTCCTTGCAAGGAAGTGTCGCATTTACATTCATTTGAATCGTAGACGAGGAATGCATAACACTTCGCAATGAATATTATATCTTATCATGAAACATAGATATGAGATGCAATATCTCGTTTTAAGAAGCATTAGAACTCTATTGCTACGATACCTAGACATCTGCAGACGCTATTTCCTAGCAAGGAAGTGTCGCATTTACATTCATTTGAAGTGTAGACGAGGAATACATGACACTTCGCAAATCATATTATATCTTACCATGAAACATAGAAATAAGATGCAATATCGCGTTTTAAGAATCATAAGAACTCTATTGCTACGATACGTAGACATCTGCAGACGCTATTTCCTTGCAAGGAAGTGTCGCATTTACATTCATTTGAAGTGTAGACGAGGAATACATAACACTTCGCAAATCATATTATATCTTACCATGAAACATAGAAATGAAATGCGATATAGCGTTTTAAGAAGCATTAGAACTCTATCGCTACGATAGGTAGACATCTGCAAACGCTATTTCCTTGCAAGGAAGTGTCGCATTTACATTCATTTGATGTATAGACGAGGAATACATAACACTTCGCAAATCATATTATATCTTACCATGAAACATAGAAATGAGATGCGATATAGCGTTTTAAGAAGCATTAGAACTCTATCGCTACGATAGGTAGACATCTGCAAACGCTATTTCCTTGCAAGGAAGTGTCGCATTTACATTCATTTGAAGTGTAGACGAGGAATACATAACACTTCGCAAATCATATTATATCTTATCATGAAACATAGAAATGAAATGCGATATCGCGTTTTAAGAAGCATTAGAACTCCATCGCTACGATACCTAGACATCTGCAGACGCTATTTCCTAGCGAGGAAGTGTCGCATTTACATTCATTTGAAGTGTAGACGAGGAATACATAACACTTCGCAAATCATATTATATCTTACCATGAAACATAGAAATGAAATGCGATATCGCGTTTTAAGAATCATAAGAACTCTATTGCTACGATACGTAGACATCTGCAAACGCTATTTCCTTGCAAGGAAGTGTCGCATTTACATTCATTTGGAGTGCAGACGAGGAATACATAACACTTCGCAAATCATATTATATCTTACCATGAAACATAGAAATGAGATGCGATATCGCGTTTTAAGAAGCATTAGAACACTCCTGCTACTATAGGTAAACATCTGCAACCGCTATTTCCTTGCAAGGAAGTGTTGCATTTACATTCACTTGAAGTGTAGACGAGGAATACATGACACTTCGCAAATCATATTATATCTTACCATGAAACATAGAAATGAGATGCGATATCGCTTTTTAAGAAGCATTAGAAATCTATAGCTACGATACGTAGACATCTGCAAACGCTATTTCCTTGCTAGGAAGTGTCGCATTTACACTCATTTGAATAGTAGACGAGGAATACATGACACTTCGCAAATCATATTATATCTTACCATGAAACGTAGAAATGAGATGCGATATCGCGTTTTAAGAAGCATTACATATCTATTGCTACGATACGTAGACATCTGCAAACGCTATTTCTTTGCAAGGAAGTGTCGCATTTACATTCATTTAAGTGTGGACGAGGAATACATAACACTTCGCAAATCATATTATATCTTACCATGAAACATAGAAATGAGATGCGATATCGCGTTTTAAGAAGCATTAGAACTCTATTGCTTCGATACGTAGACATCTGCAATCGCTACTTCCTTTCAAGGAAGTGTCGCATTTACGTTCATTTGAAGTGTAGACGAGGAATACATAACACTTCGCAAATCATATTACATCTTACCATGAAACATAGAAATGAGATGCGATATCGCGTTTTAAGAAGCATTATAACTCTATTGCTACGATAGGTAGACATCTGCAAACGCTATTTCCTTGCAAGGAAGTGTCGCATTTACATTCATTTGAAGTGTAGACGAGGAATACATAACACCTCGCAAATCATATTATATCTTACCATGAAACATAGAAATGAGATGCGATATCGCGTATTAAGAATCATAAGAACTCTATTACTACGATACGTAGACATCTGCAAACGCTATTTCCTTGCAAGGAAGTGTCGCATTTACATTCATTTGAAGTGCAGACGAGGAATACATAACACTTCGCAAATCATATTATATCTTACCATGAAACATAGAAATGAGATGCGATATCGCGTTTTAAGAAGCATTAGAACTCTATTGCCTAATAGGTAAACATCTGCAAACGCTATTTCCTAGCGAGGAAGTGTCGCATTCACATTCATTTGAAGTGTAGACGAGGAATACATAACACTTCGCAAATCATATTATATCTTACCATGAAACATAGAAATGAGATGCGATATCGCGTTTTAGGACGCATTAGAACACTATCGCTACGATAGGTAGACATCTGCAAACGCTATTTCCTTGCAAGGAAGTGTCGCATTTACATTCATTTGAAGTGTAGACGAGGAATACATAACACCTCGCAAATCATATTATATCTTACCATGAAACATAGAAATGAGATGCGATATCGCGTATTAAGAATCATAAGAACTCTATTGCTACGATACGTAGACATCTGCAAACGCTATTTCCTTGCAAGGAAGTGTCGCATTTACATTCATTTGAAGTGCAGACGAGGAATACATAACACTTCGCAAATCATATTATATCTTACCATGAAACATAGAAATGAGATGCGATATCGCGTTTTAAGAAGCATTAGAACTCTATCGCTACGATACCTAGACATCTGCAGACGCTATTTCCTCGCAAGGAAGTGTCGCATTTACATTCATTTGAAGTGTAGACGAGGAATACATAACACTTCGCAAATCATATTATATCTTACCATGAAACATAGAAATGAAATGCGATATCGCGTTTTAAGAATCATAAGAACTCTATTGCTACGATACGTAGACATCTGCAAACGCTATTTCCTTGCAAGGAAGTGTCGCATTTACATTCATTTGAAGTGCAGACGAGGAATACATAACACTTCGCAAATCATATTATATCTTACCATGAAACATAGAAATGAGATGCGATATCGCGTTTTAAGAAGCATTAGAACACTCCTGCTACGATAGGTAAACATCTGCAAACGCTATTTCCTTGCAAGGAAGTGTTGCATTTACATTCATTTGAAGTGTAGACGAGGAATACATGACACTTCGCAAATCATATTATATCTTACCATGAAACATAGAAATGAGATGCGATATCGCTTTTTAAGAAGCATTAGAAATCTATAGCTACGATACGTAGACATCTGCAAACGCTATTGCCTTGCAAGGAAGTGTCGCATTTACATTCATTTGAAGTGTAGACGAGGAATACATAACACTTCGCAAATCATATTACATCTTACCATGAAACATAGAAATGAGATGCGATATCGCGTTTTAAGAAGCATTAGAACTCTATTGCTACGATAGGTAGACATCTGCAAACGCTATTTCCTTGCAAGGAAGTGTCGCATTTACATTCATTTGAAGTGTAGACGAGCAATACATAACACCTCGCAAATCATATTATATCTTACCATGAAACATAGAAATGAGATGCGATATCGCGTATTAAGAATCATAAGAACTCTATTGCTACGATACGTAGACATCTGCAAACGCTATTTCCTTGCAAGGAAGTGTCGCATTTACATTCATTTGAAGTGCAGACGAGGAATACATAACACTTCGCAAATCATATTATATCTTACCATGAAACATAGAAATGAGATGCGATATCGCGTTTTAAGAAGCATTAGAACTCTATTGCCTAATAGGTAAACATCTGCAAACGCTATTTCCTAGCGAGGAAGTGTCGCATTCACATTCATTTGAAGTGTAGACGAGGAATACATAACACTTCGCAAATCATATTATATCTTACCATGAAACATAGAAATGAGATACGATATCGCGTTTTAGGACGCATTAGAACACTATCGCTACGATACCTAGACATCTGCAGACGCTATTTCCTCGCAAGGAAGTGTCGCATTTACATTCATTTGAAGTGTAGACGAGGAATACATAACACTTCGCAAATCATATTATATCTAGCCATGAAACATAGAAATGAGATGCGACATCGCGTTTTAAGAAGCATTACATATCTATTGCTACGATACGTAGACATCTGCAAACGCTATTTCCTAGCGAGGAAGTGTCGCATTCACATTCATTTGAAGTGTAGACGAGGAATACATAACACTTCGCAAATCATATTATATCTTACCATGAAAGATGGAAATGAGATGCGATATCGCGTTTTAAGAATCATAAGGACACTATTGCTACGATACGTAGAAAACTGCAAACGCAATTTCCTTGCAAGGAAGTGTCGCATTTACATTCATTTGAATCGTATACGAGGAATGCATAACACTTCGCAATGAATATTATATCTTATCATGAAACATAGATATGAGATGAAATATCTCGTTTTAAGAAGCATTTGAACTCTATTGCTACGATACCTAGACATATGCAGACGCTATTTCCTAGCAAGGAAGTGTCGCATTTACATTCATTTGAAGTGTAGACGAGGAATTCATGACACTTCGCAAATCATATTATACCTTACCATGAAACATAGAAATGAGATGCGATATCGCGTTTTAAGAAGCATTAGAAATCTGTTGCTACGATACGTAGACATCTGCAAACGCTATTTCTTTGCAAAGAAGTGTCGCATTTACATTCATTTGAAGTGTAGACGAGGAATACATAACACTTCGCAAATCATACTATATCTTACCATGAAGCATAGAAATGAGATGCGATTTCGCGTTTTAAGAAGCATTAGAACTCTATTGCTACGGTAGGTAGACATCTGCAAACGCTATTTCCTAGCAAGGAAGGGTCGCATTTACATTCATTTGAAGTGTAGACGAGGAATACATAACACTTCGCAAATCATATTATATCTTACCATGAAACATAGGAATGAGATGCGATATCGCGTTTTAAGAAGCATTAGACCTCTATTGCAACGATAGGTAGACATCTGCAAACGCCATTTCCTTGCAAAGAAGTGTCGCTTTTACGCTCATTTGAATAATAGACGAGAATACATGACACTTCGCAAATCATATTATATCTTACCATGAAACGTGGAAATGAGATGCGATATCGCGTTTTAAGAAGCATTCCATATCTATTGCTACGATACGTAGACATCTGCAAACGCTATTTCTTTGCAAGGAAGTGTCGCATTTACATTCATTTGAAGTGTAGACGAGGAATACATAACACTTCGCAAATCATATTATATCCTACCATGAAACATGGAAATGAGATGCGATATCGCGTTTAAAGAAGCATTAGAACTCTATCGCTACGCTACCTAGACATCTGCAGACGCTATTTCCTAGCAAGGAAGTGTCGCATTTACATTCATTTGAAGTGTAGGCGAGGAATACATGACACTTCGCAAATCATATTATACCTTACCATGAAACATAGAAATGAGATGCGATATCGCGTTTTAAGAAGCATTAGAAATCTGTTGCTACGATACGTAGACATCTGCAAACGCTATTTCTTTGCAAGGAAGTGTCGCATTTACATTCATTTGAAGTGTAGACGAGGAAAACATAACACTTCGCAAATCATGCTATATCTTACCATGAAACATAGTAATGAGATGCGATTTCGCGTTTTAAGAAGCATTAGAACTCTATTGCTACAGTAGGTAGACATCTGCAAACGCTATTTCCTAGCAAGGAAATGTCGCATTTACATTCATTTGAAGTGTAGACGAGGAATACATAACACTTCGCAAATCATATTATATCTTACCATGAAACATAGAAATGAGATGCGATATCGCGTTTTAAGAACCATTAGAAATCTATAGCTACGATACGTAGACATCTGCAAACGCTATTTCCTTGCTAGGAAGTGACGCATTAACACTCATTTGAATAGTAGACGAGGAATACTTGACACTTCGCAAATCATATTATATCTTACCATGAAACGTAGAAATGGGATGCGATATCGCGTCTTAAGAAGCATTACATATCTATTGCTACGATACGTAGACATCTGCAAACGCTATTTCGTTGCAAGGAAGTGTCGCATTTACATTCATTTGAAGTGTAGACAAGGAATACATAACACTTCGCAAATCATATTATATCTTACCATGAAACATAGGAATGAGATGCGATATCGCGTTTTAAGAAGCATTAGACCTCTATTGCAACGATAGGTAGACATCTGCAAACGCCATTTCCTTGCAAAGAAGTGTCGCTTTTACGCTCATTTGAATAGTAGACGAGAATACATGACACTTCGCAAATCATATTATATCTTACCATGAAACGTGGAAATGAGATGCGATATCGCGTTTTAAGAAGCATTCCATATCTATTGCTACGATACGTAGACATCTGCAAACGCTATTTCTTTGCAAGGAAGTGTCGCATTTACATTCATTTGAAGTGTAGACGAGGAATACATAACACTTCGCAAATCATATTATATCCTACCATGAAACATGGAAATGAGATGCGATATCGCGTTTAAAGAAGCATTAGAACTCTATCGCTACGCTACCTAGACATCTGCAGACGCTATTTCCTAGCAAGGAAGTGTCGCATTTACATTCATTTGAAGTGTAGGCGAGGAATACATGACACTTCGCAAATCATATTATACCTTACCATGAAACATAGAAATGAGATGCGATATCGCGTTTTAAGAAGCATTAGAAATCTGTTGCTACGATACGTAGACATCTGCAAACGCTATTTCTTTGCAAGGAAGTGTCGCATTTACATTCATTTGAAGTGTAGACGAGGAAAACATAACACTTCGCAAATCATGCTATATCTCACCATGAAACATAGAAATGAGATGCGATTTCGCGTTTTAAGAAGCATTAGAACTCTATTGCTACAGTAGGTAGACATCTGCAAACGCTATTTCCTAGCAAGGAAATGTCGCATTTACATTCATTTGAAGTGTAGACGAGGAATACATAACACTTCGCAAATCATATTATATCTTACCATGAAACATATAAATGAGATGCGATATCGCGTTTTAAGAAGCATTAGAAATCTATAGCTACGATACGTAGACATCTGCAAACGCTATTTCCTTGCTAGGAAGTGACGCATTAACACTCATTTGAATAGTAGACGAGGAATACTTGACACTTCGCAAATCATATTATATCTTACCATGAAACGTAGAAATGGGATGCGATATCGCGTCTTAAGAAGCATTACATATCTATTGCTACGATACGTAGACATCTGCAAACGCTATTTCGTTGCAAGGAAGTGTCGCATTTACATTCATTTGAAATGTAGACAAGGAATACATAACACTTCACAAATCATATTATATCCTACCATGAAACATGGAAATGAGATGCGATATCGCGTTTAAAGAAGCTTTAGAACTCTACCGCTACGATACCTAGACATCTGCAGACGCTATTTCCTAGCAAGGAAGTGTCGCATTTACATTCAATTGAAGTGTAGACGAGGAATAAATAACACTTCGCAAATCATGTTATATCTTACCATGAAACATAGAAATGAGATGCGATATCGCGTTTTAAGAATCATCTGAACTCTATTGCTACGATACGTAGACAACTGCAAACGCTATTTCCTTGCAAGGAAGTGTCGCATTTACATTCATTTGAAGTGTAGACGAGGAATACATAACACTTCGCAAATCATATTACATCTTACCATGAAACATAGAAGTGAGATGCGATATCGCGTTTTAAGAAGCATTAGAAATCTATTGCTACGATACTTACACCTCTGCAGTCGCTATCTCCTAGCAAGGAAGTGTCGCATTTACATTCATTTGAAGTGTAGACGAGGAATACATGACACTTCTCAAATCATATTACATCTTACCATGAAACATAGAAATGAGATGCGATATCGCGTTTTAAGAAGCATTAGAACTCTATTGCTACGATAGGTAGACATCTGCAAACGCTATTTCCATGCAAGGAAGTGTCGCATTTACATTCAGTTGAAGTGCAGACGAGGAATACATAACACTTCGCAAATCATATTATATCTTACCATGAAACATAGAAATGAGATGCGACGTCGCGTTTTAAGGAGCATTACATATCTATTGCTGCGATACGTAGACATCTGCAAACGCTATTTACTAGCGAGGAAGTGTCGCATTCACATTCATTTGAAGTGTAGACGAGGAATACGTAGCACTTCGCAAATCATATTATATCTTACCATGAAAGATGGAAATGAGATGCGATATCGCGTTTTAAGTATCATAAGAACTCTATTGCTACGATACGTAGACATCTGCAAACGCTATTTCATTGCAAGGAAGTGTCGCATTTACATTCATTTGAAGTGTAGACGAGGAATACATAACACTTCGCAAATCATACTATATCTTACCATGAAACATAGAAATGAGATGCGATTTCGCGTTTTAAGAAGCATTAGAACTCTATTGCTACGGTAGGTAGAGATCTGCAAACGCTATTTCCTAGCAAGGAAGTGTCGCATTTACATTCATTTGAAGTGTAGACGAGGAATACATAACACTTCGCAAATCATATTATATCTTACCATGAAAGATGGAAATGAGATGCGGTATCGCGTTTTAAGAATCATAAGAACTCTATTGCTACGATACGTAGACATCTGCAAACGCTATTTCATTGCAAGGAAGTGTCGCATTTACATTCATTTGAATCGTATACGAAGAATGCATAACACTTCGCAATGAATATTATATCTTATCATGAAGCATAGATATGAGATGCAATATCTCGTTTTAAGAAGCATTTGAACTCTATTGCTACGATACCTAGACATCTGCAGACGCTATTTCCTAGCAATGAAGTGTCGCATTTACATTCATTTGAAGTGTAGACGAGGAATACATGACACTTCGCAAATCATATTATACCTTACCATGAAACATAGAAATGAGATGCGATATCGCGTTTTAAGGAGCATTAGAAATCTGTTGCTACGATACCTAGACATCTGCAGACGCTATTTCCTAGCAAGGAAGTGTCGCATTTACATTCATTTGAAGTGTAGACGAGGAATACATGACACTTCGCAAATCATATTATACCTTACCATGAAACATAGAAATGAGATGCGATATCGCGTTTTAAGAAGCATTAGAAATCTGTTGCTACGATACGTAGACATCTGCAAACGCTATTTCCTTGCAAGGAAGTGTCGCATTTACATTCAGTTGAAGTGCAGACGAGGAATACATAACACTTCGCAAATCATATTATATCTTACCATGAAACATAGAAATGAGATGCGACATCGCGTTTTAAGGAGCATTACATATCTATTGCTGCGATACGTAGACATCTGCAAACGCTATTTACTAGCGAGGAAGTGTCGCATTCACATTCATTTGAAGTATAGACGAGGAATACATAGCACTTCGCAAATCATATTATATCTTACCATGAAAGATGGAAATGAGATGCGATATCGCGTTTTAAGAATCATAAGAACTCTATTGCTACGATACGTAGACATCTGCAAACGCTATTTCATTGCAAGGAAGTGTCGCATTTACATTCATTTGAAGTGTAGACGAGGAATACATAACACTTCGCAAATCATACTATATCTTACCATGAAACATAGAAATGAGATGCGATTTCGCGTTTTAAGAAGCATTAGAACTCTATTGCTACGGTAGGTAGAGATCTGCAAACGCTATTTCCTAGCAAGGAAGTGTCGCATTTACATTCATTTGAAGTGTAGACGAGGAATACATAACACTTCGCAAATCATATTATATCTTACCATGAAAGATGGAAATGAGATGCGGTATCGCGTTTTAAGAATCATAAGAACTCTATTGCTACGATACGTAGACATCTGCAAACGCTATTTCATTGCAAGGAAGTGTCGCATTTACATTCATTTGAATCGTATACGAGGAATGCATAACACTTCGCAATGAATATTATATCTTATCATGAAGCATAGATATGAGATGCAATATCTCGTTTTAAGAAGCATTTGAACTCTATTGCTACGATACCTAGACATCTGCAGACGCTATTTCCTAGCAATGAAGTGTCGCATTTACATTCATTTGAAGTGTAGACGAGGAATACATGACACTTCGCAAATCATATTATACCTTACCATGAAACATAGAAATGAGATGCGATATCGCGTTTTAAGGAGCATTAGAAATCTGTTGCTACGATACCTAGACATCTGCAGACGCTATTTCCTAGCAAGGAAGTGTCGCATTTACATTCATTTGAAGTGTAGACGAGGAATACATGACACTTCGCAAATCATATTATACCTTACCATGAAACATAGAAATGAGATGCGATATCGCGTTTTAAGAAGCATTAGAAATCTGTTGCTACGATACGTAGACATCTGCAAACGCTATTTCCTTGCAAGGAAGTGTCGCATTTACATTCAGTTGAAGTGCAGACGAGGAATACATAACACTTCGCAAATCATATTATATCTTACCATGAAACATAGAAATGAGATGCGACATCGCGTTTTAAGGAGCATTACATATCTATTGCTGCGATACGTAGACATCTGCAAACGCTATTTACTAGCGAGGAAGTGTCGCATTCACATTCATTTGAAGTATAGACGAGGAATACATAGCACTTCGCAAATCATATTATATCTTACCATGAAAGATGGAAATGAGATGCGATATCGCGTTTTAAGAATCATAAGAACTCTATTGCTACGATACGTAGACATCTGCAAACGCTATTTCATTGCAAGGAAGTGTCGCATTTACATTCATTTGAAGTGTAGACGAGGAATACATAACACTTCGCAAATCATACTATATCTTACCATGAAACATAGAAATGAGATGCGATTTCGCGTTTTAAGAAGCCTTAGAACTCTATTGCTACGGTAGGTAGAGATCTGCAATCGCTATTTCCTAGCAAGGAAGTGTCGCATTTACATTCATTTGAAGTGTAGACGAGGAATACATAACACTTCGCAAATCATATTATATCTTACCATGAAAGATGGAAATGAGATGCGATATCGCGTTTTAAGAATCATAAGAACTCTATTGCTACGATACGTAGAAAACTGCAAACGCTATTTCCTTGCAAGGAAGTGTCGCATTTACATTCATTTGAATCGTATACGAGGAATGCATAACACTTCGCAATGAATATTATATCTTATCATGAAGCATAGATATGAGATGCAATATCTCGTTTTAAGAAGCATTTGAACTCTATTGCTACGATACCTAGACATCTGCAGACGCTATTTCCTAGCAAGGAAGTGTCGCATTTACATTCATTTGAAGTGTAGACGAGGAATACGTGACACTTCGCAAATCATATTATACCTTACCATGAAACATAGAAATGAGATGCGATATCGCGTTTTAAGAAGCATTAGAAATCTGTTGCTACGATACGTAGACATCTGCAAACGCTATTTCCTTGCAAGGAAGTGTCGCATTTACATTCAGTTGAAGTGCAGACGAGGAATACATAACACTTCGCAAATCATATTATATCTTACCATGAAACATAGAAATGAGATGCGATATCGCGTTTTAAGAAGCATTAGAACTCTATTGCTACGGTAGGTAGAGATCTGCAAACGCTATTTCCTAGCAAGGAAGTGTCGCATTTACATTCATTTGAAGTGTAGACGAGGAATACATAACACTTCGCAAATCATATTATATCTTACCATGAAAGATGGAAATGAGATGCGATATCGCGTTTTAAGAATCATAAGAACTCTATTGCTACGATACGTAGACATCTGCAAACGCTATTTCATTGCAAGGAAGTGTCGCATTTACATTCATTTGAAGTGTAGACGAGGAATACATAACACTTCGCAAATCATACTATATCTTACCATGAAACATAGAAATGAGATGCGATTTCGCGTTTTAGGAAGCATTAGAACTCTATTGCTACGGTAGGTAGAGATCTGCAAACGCTATTTCCTAGCAAGGAAGTGTCGCATTTACATTCATTTGAAGTGTAGACGAGGAATACATAACACTTCGCAAATCATATTATATCTTACCATGAAAGATGGAAATGAGATGCGATATCGCGTTTTAAGAATCATAAGAACTCTATTGCTACGATACGTAGAAAACTGCAAACGCTATTTCCTTGCAAGGAAGTGTCGCATTTACATTCATTTGAATCGTATACGAGGAATGCATAACACTTCGCAATGAATATTATATCTTATCATGAAGCATAGATATGAGATGCAATATCTCGTTTTAAGAAGCATTTGAACTCTATTGCTACGATACCTAGACATCTGCAGACGCTATTTCCTAGCAAGGAAGTGTCGCATTTACATTCATTTGAAGTGTAGACGAGGAATACATGACACTTCGCAAATCATATTATACCTTACCATGAAACATAGAAATGAGATGCGATATCGCGTTTTAAGAAGCATTAGAACTCTATTGCTACGATAGGTAAACATCTGCAAACGCTATTTCCTTGCAAGGAAGTGTTGCATTTACATTCATTTGAAGTGTAGACGAGGAATACATAACACTTCGCAAATCATATTATATCTTACCATGAAACATAGAAATGAGATGCGACATCGCGTTTTAAGGAGCATTACATATCTATTGCTGCGATACGTAGACATCTGCAAACGCTATTTACTAGCGAGGAAGTGTCGCATTCACATTCATTTGAAGTATAGACGAGGAATACATAGCACTTCGCAAATCATATTATATCTTACCATGAAAGATGGAAATGAGATGCGATATCGCGTTTTAAGAATCATAAGAACTCTATTGCTAGGATACGTAGACATCTGCAAACGCTATTTCATTGCAAGGAAGTGTCGCATTTACATTCATTTGAAGTGTAGACGAGGAATACATAACACTTCGCAAATCATACTATATCTTACCATGAAACATAGAAATGAGATGCGATTTCGCGTTTTAAGAAGCATTAGAACTCTATTGCTACGGTAGGTAGAGATCTGCAAACGCTATTTCCTAGCAAGGAAGTGTCGCATTTACATTCATTTGAAGTGTAGACGAGGAATACATAACACTTCGCAAATCATATTATATCGTACCATGAAAGATGGAAATGAGATGCGATATCGCGTTTTAAGAATCATAAGAAGTCTATTGCTACGATACGTAGAAAACTGCAAACGCTATTTCCTTGCAAGGAAGTGTCGCATTTACATTCATTTGAATCGTATACGAGGAATGCATAACACTTCGCAATGAATATTATATCTTATCATGAAGCATAGATATGAGATGCAATATCTCGTTTTAAGAAGCATTTGAACTCTATTGCTACGATACCTAGACATCTGCAGACGCTATTTCCTAGCAAGGAAGTGTCGCATTTACATTCATTTGAAGTGTAGACGAGGAATACATGACACTTCGCAAATCATATTATACCTTACCATGAAACATAGAAATGAGATGCGATATCGCGTTTTAAGAAGCATTAGAAATCTGTTGCTACGATACGTAGACATCTGCAAACGCTATTTCCTTGCAAGGAAGTGTCGCATTTACATTCAGTTGAAGTGCAGACGAGGAATACATAACACTTCGCAAATCATATTATATCTTACCATGAAACATAGAAATGAGATGCGATATCGCGTTTTAAGAAGCATTAGAACTCTATTGCTACGATAGGTAAACATCTGCAAACGCTATTTCCTTGCAAGGAAGTGTTGCATTTACATTCATTTGAAGTGTAGACGAGGAATACATGACACTTCGCAAATCATATTATGTCTTACCATGAAACATAGAAATGAGATGCGATATCGCGTTTTAAGAAGGATTAGAAATCTATTGCTACGATATGTAGACATCTGCAAACGCTATTTCCTTGCAAGAAAGTGTCGCAATTACATTCATTTGAATCGTAGACGAGGAATGCATAACACTTCGCAATGAATATTATATCTTATCATGAAACATAGATATGAGATGCAATATCTCGTTTTAAGAAGCATTAGAACTCTATTGCTACGATACCTAGACATCTGCAGACGCTATTTCCTAGCAAGGAAGTGTCGCATTTACATTCATTTGAAGTGTAGACGAGGAATACATAACACCTCGCAAATCATATTATATCTTACCATGAAACATAGAAATGAGATGCGATATCGCGTATTAAGAATCATAAGAACTCTATTGCTACGATACGTAGACATCTGCAAACGCTATTTCCTTGCAAGGAAGTGTCGCATTTACATTCATTTGAAGTGCAGACGAGGAATACATAACACTTCGCAAATCATATTATATCTTACCATGAAACATAGAAATGAGATGCGATATCGCGTTTTAAGAAGCATTAGAACTCTATTGCCTAATAGGTAAACATCTGCAAACGCTATTTCCTAGCGAGGAAGTGTCGCATTCACATTCATTTGAAGTGTAGACGAGGAATACATAACACTTCGCAAATCATATTATATCTTACCATGAAACATAGAAATGAGATGCGATATCGCGTTTTAGGACGCATTAAAACACTATCGCTACGATACCTAGACATCTGCAGACGCTATTTCCTCGCAAGGAAGTGTCGCATTTACATTCATTTGAAGTGTAGACGAGGAATACATAACACTTCGCAAATCATATTATATCTAGCCATGAAACATAGAAATGAGATGCGACATCGCGTTTTAAGAAGCATTACGTATCTATTGCTACGATACGTAGACATCTGCAAACACTATTTCCTAGCGAGGAAGTGTCGCATTCACATTCATTTGAAGTGTAGACGAGGTATACATAACACTTCGCAAATCATATTATATCTTACCATGAAAGATGGAAATGAGATGCGATATCGCGTTTTAAGAATCATAAGGACACTATTGCTACGATACGTAGAAAACTGCAAACGCAATTTCCTTGCAAGGAAGTGTCGCATTTACATTCATTTGAATCGTATACGAGGAATGCATAACACTTCGCAATGAATATTATATCTTATCATGAAACATAGATATGAGATGCAATATCTCGTTTTAAGAAGCATTTGAACTCTATTGCTACGATACCTAGACATCTGCAGACGCTATTTCCTAGCAAGGAAGTGTCGCATTTACATTCATTTGAAGTGTAGACGAGGAATACATGACACTTCGCAAATCATATTATATCTTACCACGAAACATAGAAATAAGATGCAATGTCGCGTTATAAGAATCATAAGAACTCTATTGCTACGATACGTAGACATCTGTAGACGCTATTTCCTTGCAAGGAAGTGTCGCATTTACATTCATTTGAAGTGTAGACGAGGAATACATGACACTTCGCAAATCACATTATTTCTTACCATGAAACATAGAAATGAGATGCGATATCGCGTTTTAAGAAGCACTAAAAATCTATTGCTACGATACGTAGACATCTGCAAACGCTATTTCTTTGCAAGGAAGTGTGGCATTTACATTCATTTGAAGTGTAGGCGAGGAATACATAACACTTCGCAAATCATATTATATCTTACCATGAAACACAGAAATGAGATGCGATATCGCGTTTTAAGAAGCATTAGAACTCTATTACTACGATAGGTAGACATCTGCAAACGCTATTTCCTTGCAAGGAAGTGTCGCATTTACATTCATTTGAAGTGTAGACGAGGAATACATAACACTTCGCAAATCATATTATATCTTACCATGAAACATAGAAATGAGATGCGATATCGCGTTTTAAGGAGCATTAGAACTCTATCGCTACGATACCTAGACATCTGCAGACGCTATTTCCTAGCAAGGAAGTGTCGCATTTACATTCATTTGAAGTGTAGACGAGGAATACATGACACTTCGCAAATCATATTATATCTTACCATGAAACATAGAAATAAGATGCAATATCGCGTTTTAAGAATTATAAGAACTCTATTGCTACGATACGTAGACATCTGCAGACGCTATTTCCTAGCAAGGAAGTGTCGCATTCACATTCATTTGAAGTGTAGACGAGGAATACATGACACTTCGCAAATCATATTATATCTTACCATGAAACATAGAATTGAGATGTGATATCGCGTTTTAAGAAGCACTAAAAATCTATTGCTACGATACGTAGACATCTGCAAACGCTATTTCTTTGCAAGGAAGTGTCGCATTTACATTCATTTGAAGTGTAGACGAGGAATACATAACATTTCGCAAATCATGCTATATCTTACCATGAAACATAGAAATGAGATGCGATTTCGCGTTTTAAGAAGCATTAGAAATCTGTTGCTACGATACGTAGACATCTGCAAACGCTATTTCCTTGCAAGGAAGTGTCGCATTTACATTCAGTTGAAGTGCAGACGAGGAATACATAACACTTCGCAAATCATATTATATCTTACCATGAAACATAGAAATGAGATGCGATATCGCGTTTTAAGAAGCATTAGAACTCTATTGCTACGATAGGTAAACATCTGCAAACGCTATTTCCTTGCAAGGAAGTGTTGCATTTACATTCATTTGAAGTGTAGACGAGGAATACATGACACTTCGCAAATCATATTATGTCTTACCATGAAACATAGAAATGAGATGCGATATCGCGTTTTAAGAAGGATTAGAAATCTATTGCTACGATATGTAGACATCTGCAAACGCTATTTCCTTGCAAGAAAGTGTCGCAATTACATTCATTTGAATCGTAGACGAGGAATGCATAACACTTCGCAATGAATATTATATCTTATCATGAAACATAGATATGAGATGCAATATCTCGTTTTAAGAAGCATTAGAACTCTATTGCTACGATACCTAGACATCTGCAGACGCTATTTCCTAGCAAGGAAGTGTCGCATTTACATTCATTTGAAGTGTAGACGAGGAATACATAACACCTCGCAAATCATATTATATCTTACTATGAAACATAGAAATGAGATGCGATATCGCGTATTAAGAATCATAAGAACTCTATTGCTACGATACGTAGACATCTGCAAACGCTATTTCCTTGCAAGGAAGTGTCGCATTTACATTCATTTGAAGTGCAGACGAGGAATACATAACACTTCGCAAATCATATTATATCTTACCATGAAACATAGAAATGAGATGCGATATCGCGTTTTAAGAAGCATTAGAACTCTATTGCCTAATAGGTAAACATCTGCAAACGCTATTTCCTAGCGAGGAAGTGTCGCATTCACATTCATTTGAAGTGTAGACGAGGAATACATAACACTTCGCAAATCATATTATATCTTACCATGAAACATAGAAATGAGATGCGATATCGCGTTTTAGGACGCATTAAAACACTATCGCTACGATACCTAGACATCTGCAGACGCTATTTCCTCGCAAGGAAGTGTCGCATTTACATTCATTTGAAGTGTAGACGAGGAATACATAACACTTCGCAAATCATATTATATCTAGCCATGAAACATAGAAATGAGATGCGACATCGCGTTTTAAGAAGCATTACGTATCTATTGCTACGATACGTAGACATCTGCAAACACTATTTCCTAGCGAGGAAGTGTCGCATTCACATTCATTTGAAGTGTAGACGAGGTATACATAACACTTCGCAAATCATATTATATCTTACCATGAAAGATGGAAATGAGATGCGATATCGCGTTTTAAGAATCATAAGGACACTATTGCTACGATACGTAGAAAACTGCAAACGCAATTTCCTTGCAAGGAAGTGTCGCATTTACATTCATTTGAATCGTATACGAGGAATGCATAACACTTCGCAATGAATATTATATCTTATCATGAAACATAGATATGAGATGCAATATCTCGTTTTAAGAAGCATTTGAACTCTATTGCTACGATACCTAGACATCTGCAGACGCTATTTCCTAGCAAGGAAGTGTCGCATTTACATTCATTTGAAGTGTAGACGAGGAATACATGACACTTCGCAAATCATATTATATCTTACCACGAAACATAGAAATAAGATGCAATGTCGCGTTATAAGAATCATAAGAACTCTATTGCTACGATACGTAGACATCTGTAGACGCTATTTCCTTGCAAGGAAGTGTCGCATTTTACATTCATTTGAAGTGTAGACGAGGAATACATGACACTTCGCAAATCACATTATTTCTTACCATGAAACATAGAAATGAGATGCGATATCGCGTTTTAAGAAGCACTAAAAATCTATTGCTACGATACGTAGACATCTGCAAACGCTATTTCTTTGCAAGGAAGTGTGGCATTTACATTCATTTGAAGTGTAGGCGAGGAATACATAACACTTCGCAAATCATATTATATCTTACCATGAAACACAGAAATGAGATGCGATATCGCGTTTTAAGAAGCATTAGAACTCTATTACTACGATAGGTAGACATCTGCAAACGCTATTTCCTTGCAAGGAAGTGTCGCATTTACATTCATTTGAAGTGTAGACGAGGAATACATAACACTTCGCAAATCATATTATATCTTACCATGAAACATAGAAATGAGATGCGATATCGCGTTTTAAGGAGCATTAGAACTCTATCGCTACGATACCTAGACATCTGCAGACGCTATTTCCTAGCAAGGAAGTGTCGCATTTACATTCATTTGAAGTGTAGACGAGGAATACATGACACTTCGCAAATCATATTATATCTTACCATGAAACATAGAAATAAGATGCAATATCGCGTTTTAAGAATTATAAGAACTCTATTGCTACGATACGTAGACATCTGCAGACGCTATTTCCTAGCAAGGAAGTGTCGCATTCACATTCATTTGAAGTGTAGACGAGGAATACATGACACTTCGCAAATCATATTATATCTTACCATGAAACATAGAATTGAGATGTGATATCGCGTTTTAAGAAGCACTAAAAATCTATTGCTACGATACGTAGACATCTGCAAACGCTATTTCTTTGCAAGGAAGTGTCGCATTTACATTCATTTGAAGTGTAGACGAGGAATACATAACATTTCGCAAATCATGCTATATCTTACCATGAAACATAGAAATGAGATGCGATTTCGCGTTTTAAGAAGCATTAGAACTCTATCGCTACGATACCTAGACATCTGCAGACGCTATTTCCTAGCAAGGAAGTGTCGCATTTACATTCATTTGAAGTGTAGACGAGGAATACATAACACTTCGCAAATCATATTATATCTTACCATGAAACATAGGAATGAGATGCGATATCGCGTTTTAAGAAGCATTAGAACGCTATCGCTACGATACCTAGACATCTCCAGACGCTATTTCCTAGCAAGGAAGTGTCGCATTTACATTCATTTGAAGAGTAGACGAGGAATACATAACACTTCGCAAATCATATTATATCTTACCATGAAACATAGAAATGAGATGCGATATCGTGTTTTAAGAAGCATTAGAACGCTATCGCTACGATACCTAGACATCTCCAGACGCTATTTCCTAGCAAGGAAGTGCCGCATTTACATTCATTTGAAGTGTAGACGAGGAACACATAACACTTCGCAAATCATATTATATCTTACCATGAAACATAGAAATGAGATGCGTTATCGCGTTTTAAGAATCATAAGAACACTATTGCTACGATACGTAGACATCTGCAAACGCTACTTCCTAGCAAGGAAGTGTCGCATTTACATTCACTTGAAGTGTAGACGAGGAATACATGACACTTCGCAAATCATATTATATCTTACCATGAAACATAGAAATAAGATGCAATATCGCGTTTTAAGAAGCATTAGAAATCTATTGCTACGGTAGGTAGACATCTGCAAACGCTATTTCCTTGCAAAGAAGTGTCGTATTTACATTCATTTGAAGTGTAGGCGAGGAATACAAAACACTTCGCAAATCATATTATATCCTACCATGAAACATGGAAATGAGATGCGATATCGCGTTTAAAGAAGCATTAGAACTCTATCGCTACGATACCTAGACATCTGCAGACGCTATTTCCTAGCAAGGAAGTGTCGCATTTACATTCATTTGAAGTGTAGACGAGGAATACATAACACTTCGCAAATCATATTATATCTTACTATGAAACATAGAAATGAGATGCGATATCGCGTTTTAAGAATCATAAGAACTCTATTGCTACGATACGTAGACATCTGCAAACGCTATTTCCTTGCAAGGAAGTGTCGCATTTACATTCATTTGAAGTGCAGACGAGGAATACATAACACTTCGCAAATCATATTATATCATACCATGAAACATAGAAATGAGATGCGATATCGCGTTTTAAGAAGCATTACAAATCTATTGCTACGATATGTAGACATCTGCAAACGCTATTTCCTAGCGTGCAAGTGTCGCATTCACATTCATTTGAAGTGTAGACGAGAAATACATAACACTTCGCAAATCATATTATATCTTACCATGAAACATAGAAATGAGATGCGGTATCGCGTTTTAAGAAGCATTAGAACTCTATCGCTACGATAGGTAGACATCTGCAGACGCTATTTCCTAGCAAGGAAGTGTCGCATTTACATTCATTTGAAGTGTAGACGAGGAATACATAACACTTCGCAAATCATATTATATCTTACCATGAAACATAGGAATGAGATGCGATATCGCGTTTTAAGAAGCATTAGAACGCTATCGCTACGATACCTAGACATCTCCAGACGCTATTTCCTAGCAAGGAAGTGTCGCATTTACATTCATTTGAAGAGTAGACGAGGAATACATAACACTTCGCAAATCATATTATATCTTACCATGAAAACATAGAAATGAGATGCGATATCGTGTTTTAAGAAGCATTAGAACGCTATCGCTACGATACCTAGACATCTCCAGACGCTATTTCCTAGCAAGGAAGTGCCGCATTTACATTCA
This sequence comes from Xylocopa sonorina, assembly GCF_050948175.1. Taxonomy (NCBI): domain Eukaryota; kingdom Metazoa; phylum Arthropoda; class Insecta; order Hymenoptera; family Apidae; genus Xylocopa; species Xylocopa sonorina. The sequence continues at coordinate 42,219 of NW_027490414.1, read as the reverse complement.
TTTGAAGTGTAGACGAGGAACACATAACACTTCGCAAATCATATTATATCTTACCATGAAACATAGAAATGAGATGCGTTATCGCGTTTTAAGAATCATAAGAACACTATTGCTACGATACGTAGACATCTGCAAACGCTACTTCCTAGCAAGGAAGTGTCGCATTTACATTCACTTGAAGTGTAGACGAGGAATACATGACACTTCGCAAATCATATTATATCTTACCATGAAACATAGAAATAAGATGCAATATCGCGTTTTAAGAAGCATTAGAAATCTATTGCTACGGTAGGTAGACATCTGCAAACGCTATTTCCTTGCAAAGAAGTGTCGTATTTACATTCATTTGAAGTGTAGGCGAGGAATACAAAACACTTCGCAAATCATATTATATCCTACCATGAAACATGGAAATGAGATGCGATATCGCGTTTAAAGAAGCATTAGAACTCTATCGCTACGATACCTAGACATCTGCAGACGCTATTTCCTAGCAAGGAAGTGTCGCATTTACATTCATTTGAAGTGTAGACGAGGAATACATAACACTTCGCAAATCATATTATATCTAGCCATGAAACATAGAAATGAGATGCGACATCGCGTTTTAAGAAGCATTACATATCTATTGCTACGATACGTAGACGTCTGCAAACGCTATTTCCTAGCGAGGAAGTGTCGCATTCACATTCATTTGAAGTGTAGACGAGGAATACATAACACTTCGCAAATCATATTATATCCTACCATGAAAGATGGAAATGAGATGCGATATCGCGTTTTAAGAATCATAAGAACTCTATTGCTACGATACATAGAAAACTGCAAACGCTATTTCCTTGCAAGGAAGTGTCGCATTTACATTCATTTGAATCACATACGAGGAATGCATAACACTTCGCAATGAATATTATATCTTATCATGAGACATAGATATAGGATGCAATATCTCGTTTTAAGAAGCATTTGAACACTATTGCTTCGATAAGTAGACATCAGCAAACGCTATTTGCTTGCAAGGAAGTGTCGCATTTACATTCATTTGATGTGTAGACGAGGAATACATAACACTTCGCAAATCATATTATATCTTACCATGAAAGATGGAAATGAGATGCGATATCGCTTTTAAGAATCATAAGAACTCTATTGCTACGATACGTAGACATCTGTAGACGCTATTTCCTTGCAAGGAGGTGTCGCATTTACATTCATTTGAAATGTAGACGAGGAATACATGACACTGCGCAAATCACATTATTTCTTACCATGAAACATAGAAATGAGATGCGGTATCGCGTTTTAAGAAGCATTACAAATCTATTGCTACGATATGTAGACATCTGCAAACGCTATTTCCTAGCGTGGAAGTGTCGCATTCACATTCATTTGAAGTGTAGACGAGAAATACATAACACTTCGCAAATCATATTATATCTTACCATGAAACATAGAAATGAGATGCGGTACCGCGTTTTAAGAAGCATTAGAACTCTATTGCTACTATAGGTAGACATCTGCAAACGCTATTTCCTTGCAAGGAAGTGTCGCATTTACATTCATTTGAAGTGTAGACGAGGAATACATAACACCTCGCAAATCATATTATATCTTACCATGAAACATAGAAATGAGATGCGATATCGCGTATTAAGAATCATAAGAACTCTATTGCTACGATACGTAGACATCTGCAAACGCTATTTCCTTGCAAGGAAGTGTCCCATTTACATTCATTTGAAGTGTAGACGAGGAATACATAACACTTCGCAAATCATATTATATCTTACCGTGAAACATAGAAATGAGATGCGATGTCGCGTTTTAAGAAGAATTAGAAATCTATTGCTACGATACGTAGACATCTGCAAGCGCTATTTCCTAGCGAGGAAGTGTCGCATTTACATTCATTTGAAGTGTAGGCGAGGAATACATAACAGCTCGCAAATCATATTATATCTTACCATGAAACATAGAAATAAGATGCAATATCGCGTTTTAAGTATCATAAGAACTCTATTGCTACGATACGTAGACATCTGTAGACGCTATTTCCTTGCAAGGAAGTGTCGCATTTACATTCATTTGAAGTGTAGGCGAGGAATACATAACACTTCGCAAATCATATTATATCTTACCATGAAACACAGAAATGAGGTGCGATATCGCGTTTTAAGAAGCATTAGAACCCTATTGCTACGATAGGTAGACATCTGCAAACGCTATTTCTTTGCAAGGATGTGTCGCATTTACATTCATTTGAAGTGTAGACGAGGAATACATAACACTTCGCAAATCATATTATATCTTACCATGAAACATAGAAATGAGATGCGATATCGCGTTTTAAGGAGCATTAGAACTCTATCGCTACGATACCTAGACATCTGCAGACGCTATTTCCTAGCAAGGAAGTGTCGCATTTACATTCATTTGAAGAGTAGACGAGGAATACATAACACTTCGCAAATCATATTATATCTTACCATGAAACATAGAAATGAGATGCGATATCGCGTTTTAAGAAGCATTAGAACCCTATTGCTACGATAGGTAGACATCTGCAAACGCTATTTCCTTGCAAGGAAGTGTCGCATTTACATTCATTTGAAGTGTAGACGAGGAATACATAACACTTCGCAAATCATATTATATCTTACCATGAAACATAGAAATGAGATGCGATATCGCGTCTTAAGGAGCATTCGAACTCTATCGCTACGATACCTAGACATCTGCAGACGCTATTTCCTAGCAAGGAAGTGTCGCACTTACATTCATTTGAAGTGTAGACGAGGAATACATAACACTTCGCAAATCATATTATATCTTACCATGAAACATAGAAATGAGATGCGATATCGCATTTTAAGAATCATAAGAACACTATTGCTACGATACGTAGACATCTGCAAACGCTATTTCCTAGCAAGGATGTGTCGCATTCACATTCATTTGAAGTGTAGACGAGGAATACATAACACTTCGCAAATCATATTATATCTTACCATGAAACATAGAAATGAGATGCGATACCGCGTTTTAAGAAGCATTAGAACGCTATCGCTACGATACCTAGACATCTCCAGACGCTATTTCCTAGCAAGGAAGTGCCGCATTTACATTCATTTGAAGTGTAGACGAGGAATACATAACACTTCGCAAATCATATTATATCTTACCATGAAACATAGAAATGAGATGCGATATCGCGTTTTAAGAATCATAAGAACACTATTGCTACGATACGTAGACATCTGCAGACGCTATTTCCTATCAAGGAAGTGTCGCATTCACATTCATTTGAAGTGTAGACGAGGAATACATGACACTTCGCAAATCATATTATATCTTACCATGAAACATAGAAATGAGATGCGATATCGCGTTTTAAGAAGCACTAAAAATCTATTGCTACGATACGTAGACATCTGCAAACGCTATTTCTTTGCAAGGAAGTGTCGCATTTACATTCATTTGAAGTGTAGGCGAGGAATACATAACACTTCGCAAATCATATTATATCTTACCATGAAACACAGAAATGAGATGCGATATCGCGTTTTAAGAAGCATTAGAACTCTACTGCTACGATAGGTAGACATCTGCAAACGCTATTTCCTTGCAAGGAAGTGTCGCATTTACATTCATTTGAAGTGTAGACGAGGAATACATAACACTTCGCAAATCATGTTATATCTTACCATGAAACATAGAAATGAGATGCGTTATCGCGTTTTAAGAATCATAAGAACACTATTGCTACGACACGTAGACATCTGCAAAAGCTACTTTCTAGCAAGGAAGTGTCGCATTTACATTCATTTGAAGTGTAGACGAGGAATACATAACACTTCGCAAATCATATTATATCTTACCATGAAACATAGAAATGAGATGCGATATCGCGTTTTAAGAATCATAAGAACACTATTGCTACGATACGTAGACATCTGCAAACGCTATTTCCTAGCAAGGAAGTGTCGCATTCACATTCATTTGAAGTGTAGACGAGGAATACATAACACTTCGCAAATCATATTATATCTTACCATGAAAGACAGAAATGAGATGCGATATCGCGTTTTAAGAATCATAAGAACTCTATTTCTACGATACGTAGACAACTGCAAACGCTATTTCCTTTCAAGGAAGCGTCGCATTTACATTCATTTGAATCGTAGACGAGGAATGCATAACACTTCGCAATGAATATCATATCTTATCATGAAACATAGATATGAGATGCAATATCTCGTTTTAAGAAGCATTGGAACTCTATTGCTACGATACCTAGACATCTGCAGACGCTATTTCCTAGCAAGGAAGTGTCGCATTTACATTCATTTGAAGTATAGACGAGGAATACATGACACTTCGCAAATCATATTATATCTTACCATGAAACATAGAAATAAGATGCAATATCGCGTTTTAAGAATTATAAGAACTCTATTGCTACGATAGGTAGACATCTGCAGACGCTATTTCCTTGCAAAGAAGTGTCGCATTTACATTCATTTGAAATGTAGACGAGGAATACATAACACTTCGCAAATCACATTATATCTTACCATGAAACATAGAAATGAGATGCGATATCGCGTTTTAAGAAGCACTAAATATCTATTGCTACGATACGTAAACATCTGCAAACGCTATTTCCTTGCTAGGAAGTGACGCATTTACACTCATTTGAATAGTAGGCGAGGAATACTTGACACTTCGCAAGTCATATTATATCTTACCAGGAAACGTAGAAATGGGATGCGATATCGCGTCTTAAGAAGCAATCCATATCTATTGCTACGATACGTAGACATCTGCAAACGCTATTTCTTTGCAAGGAAGTGTCGCATTTACATTCATTTGAAGTGTAGACGAGGAATACATAACACTACGCAAATCATACTATATCTTACCATGAAACATAGAAATGAGATGCGATGTCGCGTTTTAAGAAGCATTAGAAATCTATTGCTACGATACGTAGACATCTGCAAATGCTATTTCCTAGCGAGGAAGTGCCGCATTCACATTCATATGAAGTGTAGACGAGGAATACATAATACTTCGCAAATCATATTATATCTTACCATGAAACATTGAAATGAGATGCGAAATCTCGTTTTAAGAAGCATTAGAACACTATTGCTACGATAGGTAGACAACTGCAAACGCTATTTCCTTGCAAGGAAGTGTCCCATTTACATTCATTTGAAGTGCAGACGAGGAATACATAACACTTCGCAAATCATATTATATCTTACCATGAAACATAGAAATGAGATGCGATATCGCGTTTTAAGAAGCATTAGAACTCTGTTGCTACGATAGGTAAACATCTGCAAACGCTATTTCCTTGCAAGGAAGTGTTGCATTTACATTCATTTGAAGTGTAGACGAGGAATACATGACACTTTGCAAATCATATTATGTCTTACCATGAAACATAGAAATGAGATGCGATATCGCGTTTTAAGAAGGATTAGAAATCTATTGCTACGATATGTAGACATCTGCAAACGCTATTTGCTTGCAAGGAAGTGTCGCATTCACATTCATTTGAAGTGTAGACGAGGAATACATAACACTTCGCAAATCATATTGTATCTTACCATGAAACATAGAAATGAGATGCGATATCGCGTTTTAAGAATCATAAGAACTCTATTACTACGATACGTAGACAACTGCAAACGCTATTTCCTTGCATGGAAGTGTCGCATTTAAATTCATTTGAGTCGCATACGAGGAATGCATAACACTTCGCAATGAATATTATATCTTATCATGAAACATAGATATGAGATGCAATATCTCGTTTTAAGAAGCATTTGAACTCTATTGCTTCGATACGTAGACATCAGCAAACGCTATTTCCTTGCAAGGAAGTGTCGCATTTACATTCATTTGAAGTGTAGTCGAGGAATACATAACACTTCGCAAATCATATTATATCTTACCATGAAACATAGAAATGAGATGCGATATCTCGTTTTAAGAAGCATTAGAACACTATTGCTACGATAGGTAGACAACTGCAAACGCTATTTCCTTGCAAGGAAGTGTCGCATTTACATTCATTTGAAGTGTAGAGGAGGAATACATAACACTTCGCAAATCATATTATATCTTACCATGAAACATAGAAATGAGATGCGATATCGCGTTTTAAGAAGCATTAGAAAGCTATTGCTACGATACGTAGACATCTGCAAACGCTATTACCTAGCGAGGAGGTATCGCATTCACATTCATTTGAAGTGTAGACGAGTAATACATAACACTTCGCAAATCATACTATATCTTACCATGAAACATAGAAATGAAATGCGATTTCGCGTTTTAAGAAGCATTAGAACTCTATTGCTACGGTAGGTAGACATCTGCAAACGCTATTTCCTTGCAAAGAAGTGTCGCATTTACATTCATTTGAAGTGTAGACGAGGAATACATAACACTTCGCAAATCACATTATATCTTACCATGAAACATAGAAATGAGATGCGATATCGCGTTTTAAGAAGCACTAAAAAACTATTGCTACGTTACATAGACATCTGCAAACGCTATTTCCTTGCTAGGAAGTGACGCATTTACACTCATTTGAACAGTTGACGAGGAATACTTGACACTTCGCAAATCATATTGTATCTTACCAGGAAACGTAGAAATGGGATGCGATATCGCGTCTTAAGAAGCAATCCATATCTATTGCTACGATACGTAGACATCTGCAAACGCTATTTCTTTGCAAGGAAGTGTCGCATTTACATTCATTTGAAGTGTAGACGAGGTATACATAACACTTCGCAAATCATATTATATCCTACCATGAAACATGGAAATGAGATGCGATTTCGCGTTTTAAGAAGCATTAGAACTCTATTGCTACGATACGTAGACATCTGCAACCGTTACTTCCTAGCGAGGAAGTGTCGCATTCACATTCATTTGAAGCGTAGACGAGGAATACATAACACTTCGCAAATCATATTATATCTTACCATGAAACATAGAAATGAGATGCGGTATCGCTTTTTAAGAAGCATTAGAACTCTATTGCTACGATAGGTAGACATCTGCAACCGTTACTTCCTAGCGAGGAAGTGTCGCATTTACATTCATTTGAAGTGTAGAGGAGGAATACATAACACTTCGCAAATCATATTATATCTCACCATGAAACATAGAAATGAGATGCGATATCGCGTTTTAAGAAGCATTAGAAAGCTATTGCTACGATACGTAGACATCTGCAAACGCTATTTCCTAGCGAGGAAGTGTCGCATTCACATTCATTTGAAGTGCAGACGAGGAATACATAACACTTCGCAAATCATATTATATCTCACCATGAAACATAGAAATGAGATGCGATATCGCGTTTTAAGAAGCATTAGAAAGCTATTGCTACGATACGTAGACATCTGCAAACGCTATTACCTAGCGAGGAGGTATCGCATACACATTCATTTGAAGTGTAGGCGAGAAATACATAACACTTCGCAAGTCATGTTATATCTTACCATGAAACATAGAAATGAGATGCGATATCGCGTTTTAAGAAGCATTAGAAAGCTATTGCTACGATACGTAGACATCTGCAAACGCTATTTTCTAGCGTGGAAGTATCGCATTCACATTCATTTGAAGTGTAGACGAGGAATACATAACACTACGCAAATCATGTTATATCTTACCATGAAACATAGAAATGAGATGCGATATCGCGTTTCAAGAAGCATTAGAAAGCTATTGCTACGATACGTAGACATATGCAAACGCTATTTCCTAGCGAGGAAGTATCGCATTCACATTCATTTGAAGTGTAGACGAGGAATACATAACACTTCGCAAATCATGTTATACCTTACCATGAAACATAGAAATGAGATGCGATATCGCGTTTCAAGAATCATATGAAGTCTATTGCTACGATACGTAGTCATCTGAAAACGCTATTTCCTAGCGAGGAAGTGTTGCATTCACATTCATTTGAAGTGTAGACGAGTAATACATAACACTTCGCAAATCATACTATATCTTACCATGAAACATAGAAATGAAATGCGATTTCGCGTTTTAAGAAGCATTAGAACTCTATTGCTACGGTAGGTAGACATCTGCAAACGCTATTTCCTTGCAAAGAAGTGTCGCATTTACATTCATTTGAAGTGTAGACGAGGAATACATAACACTTCGCAAATCACATTATATCTTACCATGAAACATAGAAATGAGATGCGATATCGCATTTTAAGAAGCACTAAAAATCTATTGCTACGATACATAGACATCTGCAAACGCTATTTCCTTGCTAGGAAGTGACGCATTTACACTCATTTGAATAGTAGACGAGGAATACTTGACACTTCGCAAATCATATTATATCTTACCAGGAAACGTAGAAATGGGATGCGATATCGCGTCCTAAGAAGCAATCCATATCTATTGCTACGATACGTAGACATCTGCAAACGCTATTTCTTTGCAAGGAAGTGTCGCATTTACATTCATTTGAAGTGTAGACGAGGAATACATAACACTTCGCAAATCATATTATATCCTACCATGAAACATGGAAATGAGATGCGATTTCGCGTTTTAAGAAGCATTAGAACTCTATTGCTACGATACGTAGACATCTGCAACCGTTACTTCCTAGCGAGGAAGTGTCGCATTCACATTCATTTGAAGTGTAGACGAGGAATACATAACACTTCGCAAATCATATTATATCTTACCATGAAACATAGAAATGAGATGCGGTATCGCTTTTTAAGAAGTACTAGAACTCTATAGCTACGATAGGTAGACATCTGCAAACGCTATTTCCTTGCAAGGAAGTGTCGCATTTACATTCATTTGAAGTGTAGACGAGGAATACATAACACCTCGCAAATCATATTATATCTTACCATGAAACATAGAAATGAGATGCGATATCGCGTATTAAGAATCATAAGAACTCTATTGCTACGATACGTAGACATCTGCAAGCGCTATTTCCTTGCAAGCAAGTGTCCCATTTACATTCATTTGAAGTGTATACGAGGAATACATAACACTTCGCAAATCATACTATATCTTACCATGAAACATAGAGATGAGATGCGATGTCGCGTTTTAAGAAGCATTAGAAATCTATTGCTACGATACGTAGACATCTGCAAACGCTATTTCCTAGCGAGGAAGTGTCGCATTCACATTCATTTGAAGTGTAGACGAGGAATACATAACACTTCGCAAATCATATTATATCTTACCATGAAACATTGAAATGAGATGCGATATCTCGTTTTAAGAAGCATTAGAACACTATTGCTACGATAGGTAGACAACTGCAAACGCTATTTCCTTGCAAGGAGGTGTCGCATTTACATTCATTTGAAGTGTAGAGGAGGAGTACATAACACTTCGCAAATCATATTATATCTTACCATGAAACATAGAAATGAGATGCGATATCGCGTATTAAGAATCATAAGAACTCTATTGCTACGATACGTAGACATCTGCAAGCGCTATTTCCTTGCAAGGAAGTGTCCCATTTACATTCATTTGAAGTGTATACGAGGAATACATAACACTTCGCAAATCATACTATATCTTACCATGAAACATAGAGATGAGATGCGATGTCGCGTTTTAAGAAGCATTAGAAATCTATTGCTACGATACGTAGACGTCTGCAAACGCTATTTCCTAGCGAGGAAGTGTCGCATTCACATTCATTTGAAGTGTAGACGAGGAATACATAACACTTCGCAAATCATATTATATCCTACCATGAAAGATGGAAATGAGATGCGATATCGCGTTTTAAGAATCATAAGAACTCTATTGCTACGATACGTAGAAAACTGCAAACGCTATTTCCTTGCAAGGAAGTGTCGCATTTACATTCATTTGAATCGCATACGAGGAATGCATAACACTTCGCAATGAATATTATATCTTATCATGAGACATAGATATAGGATGCAATATCTCGTTTTAACAAGCATTTGAACACTATTGCTTCGATACGTAGACATCAGCAAACGCTATTTGCTTGCAAGGAAGTGTCGCATTTACATTCATTTGATGTGTAGACGAGGAATACATAACACTTCGCAAATCATATTATATCTTACCATGAAACATAGAAATGAGATGCGATATCTCGTTTTAAGAATCATTAGAACACTATTGCTACGATAGGTAGACAACTGCAAACGCTATTTCCTTGCAAGGAAGTGTCGCATTTACATTCATTTGAAGTGTAGAGGAGGAATACATAACACTTCGCAAATCATATTATATCTTACCATGAAACATAGAAATGAGATGCGATATCGCGTTTTAAGAAGCATTAGAAAGCTATTGCTACGATACGTAGACATCTGCAAACGCTATTTTCTAGCGTGGAAGTATCGCATTCACATTCATTTGAAGTGTAGACGAGGAATACATAACACTACGCAAATCATGTTATATCTTACCATGAAGCATAGAAATGAGATGCGATATCGCGTTTTAAGAAGCATTAGAAAGCTATTGCTGCGATACGTAGACATATGCAAACGCTATTTCCTAGCGAGGAAGTATCGCATTCACATTCATTTGAAGTGTAGACGAGGAATACATAACACTTCGCAAATCATGTTATATCTTACCATGAAACATATAAATGAGATGCGATATCGCGTTTTAGGAATCATATGAAGTCTATTGCTACGATACGTAGACATCTGAAAACGCTATTTCCTAGCGAGGAAGTGTTGCATTCACATTCATTTGAAGTGTAGACGAGGAATACATGACACTTCGCAAATCATATTATATCTTACCATGAAATATAGAAATGAGATGCGATATCGCGTTTTAAGAATCATAAGAAATCTATTGTTACGATACATAGACATCTGCAAACGCTATTTCCTTGCAAGGAAGTGTCGCATTTACATTCATTTGAACCGTAGACGCGGAATGCATAACACTTCGCAATGAATATTATATCTTATCATGAAACATAGATATGAGATGCAATATCTCGTTTTAAGAAGCATTTGAACTCTATTGCTTCGATACGTAGACATCTGCAAACGCTATTTCCTTGCAAGGAAGTGTCGCATTTACATTCGTTTGAATCGTATACGAGGAATGCATAACACTTCGCAATGAATATTATATCTTATCATGAAACATAGATATGAGATGCAATATGTCGTTTTAAGAAGCATTTGAACTCTATTGCTACGATACCTAGACATCTGCAGACGCTATTTCCTAGCAAGGAAGTGTCGCATTTACATTCATTTGAAGTGTAGACGAGGAATACATAACACTTCGCAAATCATATTATATCTTACCATGAAACATAGAAATGAGATGCGATATCGCGTTTTAAGAATCAAAAGAACTCTATTGCTACGATACGTAGACATCTGCAAACGCTATTACCTTGCAAGGAAGTGTCGCATTTACGTTCATTTGAATCGTAGACGCGGAATGCATAACACTTCGCAATGAATATTATATCTTATCATGAAACATAGATATGAGATGCAATATCTCGTTTTAAGAAGCATTTGAACTCTATTGCTTCGATACGTAGACATCTGCAAACGTTATATCCTTGCAAGGAAGTGTCGCATTTACATTCATTTGAATCGTATACGCGGAATGCATAACACTTCGCAATGAATATTATATATTATCATAAAACATATATATGAGATGCAATATCTCGTTTTAAGAAGCATCTGAACTCTATTGCTACGATACCTAGACATCTGCAGACGCTATTTCCTAGCAAGGAAGTGTCGCATTCACATTCATTTGAAGTGTAGACGAGGAATACATGACACTTCGCAAATCATATTATACCTTACCATGAAACATAGAAATGAGATGCGATATCGCGTTTTAAGGAGCATTAGAAATCTATTGCTACGATACGTAGACATCTGCAAACGCTATTTTCTAGCGTGGAAGTATCGCATTCACATTCATTTGAAGTGTAGACGAGGAATACATAACACTACGCAAATCATGTTATATCTTACCATGAAACATAGAAATGAGATGCGATATCGCGTTTTAAGAAGCATTAGAAAGCTATTGCTACGATACGTAGACATATGCAAACGCTATTTCCTAGCAAGGAAGTGTTGCATTTACATTCATTTGAAGTGTAGACGAGGAATACATGACACTTTGCAAATCATATTATGTCTTACCATGAAACATAGGAATGAGATGCGATATCGCGTTTTAAGAAGGATTAGAAATCTATTGCTACGATATGTAGACATCTGCAAACGCTATTTCCTAGCGAGGAAGTGTCGCATTCACATTCATTTGAAGTGTAGACGAGGAATACATAACACTTCGCAAATCATATTATATCTTACCATGAAACATAGAAATGAGATGCGATATCGCGTTTTAGGAAGCATTAGAACACTATCGCTACGATACCTAGACATCTGCAGACGCTATTTCCTAGCAAGGAAGTGTCGCATTTACATTCATTTGAAGTGTAGACGAGGAATACATAACACTTCGCAAATCATATTATATCTTGCCATGAAACATAGAAATGAGATGCGATATCGCGTTTTAAGAAGCATTAGAAATCTATTGCTACGATACGTAGACATCTGCAAACGCTATTTCCTAGCGAGGAAGTGTCGCATTCACATTCATTTGAAGTGTAGACGAGGAATACATAACACTTCGCAAATCATATTATATCTTACCATGAAAGATAGAAATGAGATGCGATATCGCGTTTTAAGAAGCATTAGAAATCTATTGCTACGATATGTAGACATCTGCAAACGCTATTTCCTAGCGTGGAAGTGTCGCATTCACATTCATTTGAAGTGTAGACGAGAAATACATAACACTTCGCAAATCATATTATATCTTACCATGAAACACAGAAATGAGATGCGATATCGCGTTTTAAGAAGCATTAGAACCCTATTGCTACGATAGGTAGACATCTGCAAACGCTATTTCCTTGCAAGGAAGTGTCGCATTTACATTCATTTGATGTGTAGACGAGGAATACATAATACTTCGCAAATCATATTATATCTTACCATGAAACATAAAAATGAGATGCGATATCGCGTTTTAAGGAGCATTAGAACTCTATCGCTACGATACCTAGACATCTGCAGACGCTATTTCCTAGCAAGGAAGTGTCGCATTTACATTCATTTGAAGAGTAGACGAGGAATACATAACACTTCGCAAATCATATTATATCTTACCATGAAACATAGAAATGAGATGCGATATCGCGTTTTAAGAAGCATTAGAACGCTATCGCTACGATACCTAGACATCTCCAGACGCAATTTCCTAGCAAGGAAGTGCCGCATTTACATTCATTTGAAGTGTAGACGAGGAATACATAACACTTCGCAAATCATATTATATCTTACCATGAAACATAGGAATGAGATGCGTTATCGCGTTTTAAGAATCATAAGAACACTATTGCTACGATACGTAGACATCTGCAAACGCTACTTCCTAGCAAGGAAGTGTCGCATTTACATTCATTTGAAGTGTAGACGAGGAATACATAACACTTCGCAAATCATATTATATCTTACCATGAAACATAGAAATGAGATGCGATATCGCGTTTTAAGAATCATAAGAACACTATTGCTACGATACGTAGACATCTGCAAACGCTATCTCCTAGCAAGGAAGTGTCGCATTCACATTCATTTGAAGTGTAGACGAGGAATACATAACACTTCGCAAATCATATTATATCTTACCATGAAAGACAGAAATGAGATGCGATATCGCGTTTTAAGAATCATAAGAACTCTATTGCTACGATACGTAGACAACTGCAAACGCTATTTCCTTGCAAGGAAGTGTCGCATTTACATTCATTTGAAGTGTAGACGAGGAATACATGACACTTCGCAAATCATATTATATCTTACCATGAAACATAGAAATAAGATGCAATATCGCGTTTTAAGAATTATAAGAACTCTATTGCTACGATACGTAGACATCTGCACACGCTATTTCCTAGCAAGGAAGTGTCGCATTTACATTAATTTGAAGTGTAGACGAGGAATACATGACACTTCGCAAATCATATTATATCTTACCATGAAACATAGAAATGAGATGCGATATCGCGTTTTAAGAAGCACTAAAAATCTATTGCTACGATACGTAGACATCTGCAAACGCTATTTCTTTGCAAGGAAGTGTCGCATTTACATTCATTTGAAGTGTAGACGAGTAATACATAACACTTCGCAAATCATACTATATCTTACCATGAAACATAGAAATGAAATGCGATTTCGCGTTTTAAGAAGCATTAGAAATCTATTGCTACGGTAGGTAGACATCTGCAAACGCTATTTCCTTGCAAAGAAGTGTCGCATTTACATTCATTTGAAGTGTAGACGAGGAATACGTAACACTTCGCAAATCACATTATATCTTACCATGAAACATAGAAATGAGATGCGATATCGCGTTTTAAGAAGCACTAAAAATCTATTGCTACGATACGTAGACATCTGCAAACGCTATTTCTTTGCAAGGAATTGTCGCATTTACATTCATTTGAAGTGTAGACGAGGAATACATAACACTTCGCAAATCATATTATATCCTACCATGAAACATGGAAATGAGATGCGATTTCGCGTTTTAAGAAGCATTAGAACTCTATTGCTACGATACGTAGACATCTGCAACCGTTACTTCCTAGCGAGGAAGTGTCGCATTCACATTCATTTGAAGTGTAGACGAGGAATACATAACACTTCGCAAATCATATTATATCTTACCATGAAACACAGAAATGAGATGCGGTATCGCGTTTTAAGAAGCATTAGAACTCTATTGCTACGATAGGTAGACATCTGCAAACGCTATTTCCTTGCAAGGAAGTGTCGCATTTACATTCATTTGAAGTGTAGACGAGGAATACATAACACCTCGCAAATCATATTATATCTTACCATGAAACATAGAAATGAGATGCGATATCGCGTTTTAGGAAGCATTAGAATACTATCGCTACGATACCTAGACATCTGCAGACGCTATTTCCTAGCAAGGAAGTGTCGCATTCACATTCATTTGAAGTGTAGACGAGGAATACATAACACTTCGCAAATCATATTACATCCTACCATGAAAGATGGAAATGAGATGCGATATCGCGTTTTAAGAATCATAAGAACTCTATTGCTACGATACGTAGAAAACTGCAAACGCTATTTCCTTGCAAGGAAGTGTCGCATTTACATTCACTTGAATCGCATACGAGGAATGCATAACACTTCGCAATGAATATTATATCTTATCATGAGACATAGAAATGACATGCGATATCACGTTTTAAGAAGCATTAGAACACTATTGCTACGATAGGTAGACAACTGCAAACGCTATTTCCTTGCATGGAAGTGTCGCATTTACATTCATTTGAGTCGCATACGAGGAATGCATAACACTTCGCAGTGAATATTATATCTTATCATGAAACATAGATATGAGATGCAATATCTCGTTTTAAGAAGCATTTGAACTCTATTGCTTCGATACGTAGACATCAGCAAACGCTATTTCCTTGCAAGGAAGTGTCGCATTTACATTCATTTGAAGTGTAGTCGAGGAATACATAACACTTCGCAAATCATATTATATCTTACCATGAAACATAGAAATGAGATGCGATATCTCGTTTTAAGAAGCATTAGAACACTATTGCTACGATAGGTAGACAACTGCAAACGCTATTTCCTTGCAAGGAAGAGTCGCATTTACATTCATTTGAAGTGTAGAGGAGGAATACATAACACTTCGCAAATCATATTATATCTTACCATGAAACATAGAAATGAGATGCGATATCGCGTTTTAAGAAGCATTAGAAAGCTATTGCTACGATACGTAGACATCTGCAAACGCTATTACCTAGCGAGGAGGTATCGCATTCACATTCATTTGAAGTGTAGGCGAGAAATACATAACACTTCGCAAATCATGTTATATCTTACCATGAAACATAGAAATGAGATGCGATATCGCGTTTTAAGAAGCATTAGAAAGCTATTGCTACGATACGTAGACATATGCAAACGCTATTTCCTAGCGAGGAAGTATCGCATTCACATTCATTTGAAGTGTAGACGAGGAATACATAACACTTCGCAAATCATGTTATATCTTACCATGAAACATAGAAATGAGATGCGATATTGCGTTTTAAGAATCATATGAAGTCTATTGCTACGATACGTAGACATCTGAAAACGCTATTTCCTAGCGAGGAAGTGTTGCATTCACATTCATTTGAAGTGTAGACGAGGAATACATGACACTTCGCAAATCATATTATATCTTACCATGAAACATAGAAATGAGATGCGATATCGCGTTTTGAGAAGCATTAGAAATCTATTGCTACGATACGTAGACATCTGCAAACGCTATTTCCTAGCGAGGAAGTGTCGCATTCACATTCATTTGAAGTGTAGACGAGGAATACATAACACTTCGCAAATCATATTATATCTTACCATGAAAGATAGAAATGAGATGCGATATCGCGTTTTAAGAATCATAAGAACTCTATTGCTACGATACGTAGACAACTGCAAACGCTATTTCCTTGCAAGGAAGTGTCGCATTTACGTTCATTTGAATCGCATACGAGGAATGCATAACGCTTCGCAATGAATATTATATCTTATCATGAAACACAGATATGAGATGCAATATCTCGTTTTAAGAAGCATTTGGACTCTATTGCTTCGATACTTAGACATCAGCAAACGCTATTTCCTTGCAAGGAAGTGTCGCATTTACATTCATTTGAAGTGTAGACGAGGAATACATAACACTTCGCAAATCATATTATATCTTACCATGAAACATAGAAATGAGATGCGATTTCGCGTTTTAAGAAGCATTAGAACCCTATTGCTACGATAGGTAGACATCTGCAATCGCTATTTCCTTGCAAAGAAGTGTCGCATTTACTTTCATTTGAAGTGTAGACGAGGAATACATAACATTTCGCAAATCATATTATATCTTACCATGAAACATAGAAATGATATGCGATATCGCGTTTTAAGAAGCATAAGAACACTATCGCTACGATACCTAGACATCAGCAGACGCTATTTCCTAGCGAGGAAGTGTCGCATTTACATTCATTTGAAGTGTAGACGAGGAATACATAACACTTCGCAAATCATATTATATCTTACCATGAAACATGGAAATGAGATGCGATATCGCGTTTAAAGAAGCATTAGAAAGCTATTGCTACGGTACGTAGACATCTGCAAACGCTATTTTCTAGCGAGGAAGTGTCGCATTCACATTCATTTGAAGTGTAGACGAGGAATACATAACACTTCGCAAATCATATTATATCTTACCATGGAACATAGAAATGAGATGCGATATCGCGTTTTAAGAAGCATTAGAACACTATCGCTACGATACCTAGACATCAGCAGACGCTATTTACTAGCAAGGAAGTGTCGCATTTACATTCATTTGAAGTGTAGACGAGAAATACATAACACTTCGCAAATCATATTATATCTTACTATGAAACATAGAAATGAGATGCGATATCGCGTTCTAAGAAGCATTAGAACACTATCGCTACGATACCTAGACATCAGCAGACGCTATTTACTAGCATGGAAGTGTCGCATTTACATTCATTTGAAGTGTAGACGAGGAATACATAACACTTCGCAAATCATATTATATCTTGCCATGAAACATAGAAATGAGATGCGATATGGCGTTTTAAGAAGCATTAGAAATCCATTGCTACGATACGTAGACATCTGCAAACGCTATTTCCTAGCGAGGAAGTGTCGCACTTACATTCATTTGAAGTGTAGACGAGGAATACATAACACATCGCAAATCATATTATATCCTACCATGAAACATAGAAATGAGATGCGATATCGCGTTTTAAGAATCATAAGAACTCTATTGCTACGATACGTAGACATCTGCAAACGCTATTTCCTTGCAAGGAAGTGTCGCATTTACATTCATTTGAATCGTAGACGCGGAATGCATAACACTTCGCAATGAATATTATATCTTATCATGAAACATAGATATGAGATGCAATATCTCGTTTTAAGAAGCATTTGAACCCTATTGCTTCGATACGTAGACATCTGCAAACGCTATATCCTTGAAAGGAAGTGTCGCATTTACATTCATTTGAATCGTATACGAGGAATGCATAACACCTCGCAATGAATATTATATATTATCATGAAACATATATATGAGATGCAATATCTCGTTTTAAGAAGCATTAGAACTCTAAAGCTACGATACCTAGACATCTGCAGACGCTATTTCCTAGCAAGGAAGTGTCGCATTTACATTCATTTGAAGTGTAGACGAGGAATACATGACACTTCGCAAATCATATTATACCTTACCATGAAACATAGAAATGAGATGTGATATCGCGTTTTAAGGAGCATTAGAAATCTATTGCTACGATACGTAGACATCTGCAAACGCTATTTCTTTGCAAGGAAGTGTCGCATTTACATTCATTTGAAGTGTAGACGAGGAATACATAACACTTCGCAAATCATATTGTATCTTGCCATGAAACATAGAAATGAGATGCGATTTCGCGTTTTAAGAAGCATTAGAACTCTATCGCTACGATACCTAGACATCTGCAGACGCTATTTCCTAGCAAGGAAGTGTCGCATTTACATTCATTTGAAGTGTAGACGAGGAATACATAACACTTCGCAAATCATATTATATCTTATCATGAAACATAGAAATGAGATGCGATATCGCGTTTTAAGAAGCATTAGAAAGCTATTGCTACAATACGTAGACATCTGCAATCGTTATTTCCTTGCAAGGAAGTGTCGCATTTACTTTCATTTGAATCGTAGACGAGGAATGCATAACACTTCGCAATGAATATTATATCTTATCATGAAACACAGATATGAGATGCAATATCTCGTTTTAAGAAGCATTTGAACTCTATTGCTTCGATACGTAGACATCTGCAAACGCTATTTCCTTGCAAGGAAGTGTCGCATTTACATTCATTTGAAGTGTAGACGAGAAATACATAACACTTAACAAATCATATTATATCTTACCATGAAACATAGAAATGAGATGCAATATCGCGTTTTAAGAAGCATTAGAAAGCTATTGCTACGATACGTAGACATCTGCAAACGCTATTTCCTAGCAAGGAAGTGTCACATTTACGTCCATTTCAATCGTAGACGAGGAAAGCACAACACTTCGCAATGAATATTATATCTTATCATGAAACATAGATATGAGATGCAATATCTCGTTAAAAGAAGCATTTGAACTCTATTGCTTCGATACGTAGACATCTGTAAACTCTATTTCCTTGCAAGGAAGTGCCGCATTTACATTCATTTGAATCGTAGACGAGGAATGCATAACACTTCGCAATGAATATTATATCTTATCTTGAAACATAGATATGAGATGCGATATCACGTTTTATGAAGCATTAGAACTCAATCCCTACGATAAGTAGACATCTGCAAACGCTATTTCCTTGCAAGGAAGTGTCGCATTTACATTCTTTCGAAGTGAATAATAGGTATATATAATACATCGCAATGAATACTATACCTTGTCATGAAACGTACAAATGAGATGCGATATCGCGTTTTAAGAAGCATTAGAACCCTATTGCTACGATACGTAGACATCTGCAAACGCTATTTCCTTGCAAGGAAGTGTCGCATTTACATTCTTCTGAAGTGAATACGAGGTATACATAACACTTTACAATGAATATTACATCTTACCATGCAACATAGAAATGAGATGCGATATCGCGCTTTAAGAAGCATTAGAAATCTATTGCTACGATACGCAGACATCTGCAAACGCTATGTCCTAGCGAGGAAATGTCGCATTCACATTCATTTGAAGTGTAGACGAGGAATACATGACACTTCGCAAATCATATTATATCGTACTATGAAACATAGAAATGAGATGCGATATCGCGTTTTAAGCAACATAAGAACTCCGTTGCTACGATACGTAGACATCTGCAAACGCTATTTCCTTGCAAGGAAGTGTCGCATTTACATTCATTTGAATCGTAGACGAGGAATGCATAACACTTCGCAATGAATATTATATCTTATCATGAAACATAGAAATGAGATGCGATATCGCGCCTTAAGAAGCATTAGAAATCTATTGCTACGATACGTAGACATCTGCAAACGCTATTTCCTTGCAAGGAAGTGTCGCATTTTCATTCATTTGATGTGTAGACGAGGAATACATGACACTTCGCAAATCATATTATATCTTACCATGAAACATAGAAATGAGATGCGATGTCGCGTTTTAAGAAGCATTAGAACACTATTTCTACGATATGTAGACATCTGCAAACGCTATTTCCTTGCAAGGAAGTGTCGCATTTACATTCATTTGAAGTGTAGACGAGGAATACATAACTCTTCGCAAATCATATTATATCTTACCATGAAACATAGAAATGAGATGCGATATCGCGTTTTAAGAAGCATTAGAACTCTATCGCTACGATACCTAGACATCTGCAGACGCTATTTCCTTGCAAGGAAGTGTTGCATTTACATTCATTTGAAGTGTAGACGAGGAATACCTAGCTCTTCGTAAATCATATTATATCTTACCATGAAACATAGAAATGAGATGCGATATCGCGTTTTAAGAAGCATTTGAAAGCTATTGCTACGATACGTAGACATCTGCAGACGCTATTTCCTAGCAGGGAAGTGTCGGATTTACATTCATTTGAATTGTAGACGAGGAATACATAGCTCTTCGCAAATCATATTATATCTTACCATGAAACATAGAGATGAGAGGCGATATCGCGTTTTAAGAAGCATTAGAAAGCTATTGCTACGATACGTAGACATCTGCAAACGCTATTTCCTTGCGAGGAAGTATCGCATTCACATTCATTTGAAGTGTAGACGAGGAATACATGACACTTCGCAAATCATGTTATATCTTACCATGAAACATAGAAATGAGATGCGATATCGCGTTTTAAGAAGAATTCTAAATCTATTGCTACGATACGTAGACATCTGCAAACGCTATTACCTTGCTAGGAAGTGTTGCATTTACATTCATTTGAAGTGTAGACGAAGAATACATGACACTTCGCAAATCATATTATATCTTACCATGAAACATAGAAATGAGATGCGATATCGCGTTTTAAGGAGCATTAGATATCTATTGCTACGATACGTAGACATCTGCAAACGCTATTTCTTTGCAAGGAAGTGTCGCATTTACATTCTTTTGAAGTGAATACGAGGTATACATGAAACTTCGCAATGAATACTATATCTTATCATGAAACATAGCAGTGAGATGCTACATCTCGTTTTAAGAAGCATTGGAACTGTATTGCTACGATACGTAGACATCTGCAAACGCT
Organism: Xylocopa sonorina; assembly: GCF_050948175.1. NCBI lineage: Eukaryota > Metazoa > Arthropoda > Insecta > Hymenoptera > Apidae > Xylocopa > Xylocopa sonorina. The sequence goes on along the minus strand of NW_027490414.1, from coordinate 20,678 downwards.
ATTTCCTAGCATGGAAGTGTCGCACTTACGTTCCATTGAAGTGAATACGAGGTATACATAACATTACACAATGAATATTATATCTTATTACGAATCATAGAAATGAAATACGACATCTCGTTTTAAGAAGCATTAGAACTCTATTGCTACGATACGTAGACATCTGCAAACGCCATTTCCTAGCATGGAAATATCGCACTTACATTCCATTGAAGTGAATACGAGGTATACAAAACATTACACAATGAATATTATACCTTATTACGAAACATAGAAATGAAATACGACATCTCGTTTTAAGAAGCATTAGAACTCTATTGCTACGATACGTCGACATCTGCAAATGCTATTTCCTAGCAAGGAAGTGTCGCATTTACATTCTTGTGAAGTGAAATCGAGGTATACATGACACTTCGCAATGAATATTATACCTTATCACGAAACATAGAAATGAAATGCGACATCTCGTTTTAAGAAGCATTAGAACTCTACTGCTACGATACGTAGACATCTGCAAATGTTATTCCCTAGCAAGGAAGTGTCGCACTTACATTCTTTTGAAGTGAATACGAGGTATACATAACATTCCACAATGTATATTATATCTTATTACGAAACATAGAAATGAAATACGACTTCCCATTTTAAGAAGCATTAGAACTATATTGCTACGATACGTAGACATCTGCAAACGCTATTTCCTAGCATGGAAGTGCCGCATTTACATTCTTTTGAAGATAACACGAGGTACACATAACACTTCGCAATGAATATTATATCTTATCTCGAAACATAGAAGTGAGATAATATATCGCGATTTAAGGAGCACTAGAACTCTACTGCTACGATGCGTAGACATCTGCATGTGTTATTTCCTAGCATGGAAGTGTCGCATTTACATTCTTTTGAAGTGAATACGAGGTATACATAACACTCCACAATGAATATTATATCTTATCACGAATCATAGAAATGAAATGCGACATATCGTTTTAAGTAGCATTAGAACTCTATTGCTACGATACGTAGACATATGCAAACGCTATTTCCTGGCATGGAAGTGTCGCATTTACATTCTTTTCAAGTGAATACGAGATATACATGACACTTCGCAATGAATATTATATGTTATCATGAAACATAGGAATGGGTTACGATATCGCGTTTTGAGGTGAATTAGAACTCTATTGCTACGATACGTAGACATCTGCAAACGCTATTTCCTAGCATGGAAGTGTCGCATTTAAATTCTTGTGATGTGAGTACGAGCTATACATGACACTTCGCAAAGAATATTATATCTTATCATGAAACGTAGAAATGAAGTGGTATATCGCGGTTTGAGAAGCATTAGAACTCCATTGCTAATATACGTAGATATCTGCAAACTCTATTTCCTGGCAAGGAAATGTCGCACTTAGATTCCATTGAAGTGAATACGAGGCATACATAACATTACACAATGAATATTATATCTTATTACAAAACATAGAAATGAAATGCGACATCTCGTTTTAAGAAGCATTAGAACTCTATAGCTATGATCAGTTGACATCTGCAAATGCTATTTCCTAGCATTGAAGTTTCGCATTTACATTCCTTTGAAGTGAATACGAGATATACATGACACTTCGCAATGAATATTATATCGTATCATGAAACGTAGAAGTGAGATGCGATATGGCGTTTTAAGAAGAATTAGAACTCTATTGCTACGATACGTAGACATCTGCAAACGCTATTTCCTAGCATGGAAGTGTCGCATTTACATTCGTTTGAAGTGAATACGAGGTATACATGACACGTCGCAATGAATATTATATCTTATCATGAAACATAGAAGTAAGATGCGATATCGCGTTTTAAGAAGCACTAGAACTCTATTGCTACGATTCGTAGACATCTGCAAACGCTATTACCTAGCATGGGAGTGTCGCATTTACATTCCTTTGAAGTGAATATGAGGTATACATGACACGTCGCAATGAATATTATATCTTGTCACGAAACATAGAAATGAGATGCGATATCGCGTTTTGAGAAGCATTAGATCTCCATTGCTACGATACGTAGATATCTGCAAACAATATTTCCTGGCAAGGAAGTGTCGCACTTACATCCTTTTGAAGTGAATACGAGGTATACATGACACTTTGCAATGAATATTATATCGTATCATGAAACGTAGAAGTGAGATGCGATATGGCGTTTTAAGAAGAATTAGAACTCTATTGCTACGATACGTAGACATCTGCAAACGCTTTTTCCTAGCATGGAAGTGTCGCATTTACATTCTTGTGAAGTGAAATCGAAGTATACATGACACTTCGCAATGAATATTATATCTTATCATGAAACATAGAAATGAGATGCGATATCGCGTTTTAAGAAGCATTAGAACGCTATCGCTACGATACCTAGACATCTGCAGACGCTATTTCCTAGCAAGGAAGTGTCGCATTCACATTCATTTGAAGTGTAGACGAGGAATACATAACACTTCGCAAATCATATTACATCCTACCATGAAAGATGGAAATGAGATGCGATATCGCGTTTTAAGAATCATAAGAACTCTATTGCTACGATACGTAGAAAACTGCAAACGCTATTTCCTTGCAAGGAAGTGTCGCATTTACATTCACTTGAATCGCATACGAGGAATGCATAACACTTCGCAATGAATATTATATCTTATCATGAGACATAGAAATGACATGCGATATCACGTTTTAAGAAGCATTAGAACACTATTGCTACGATAGGTAGACAACTGCAAACGCTATTTCCTTGCATGGAAGTGTCGCATTTACATTCATTTGAGTCGCATACGAGGAATGCATAACACTTCGCAGTGAATATTATATCTTATCATGAAACATAGATATGAGATGCAATATCTCGTTTTAAGAAGCATTTGAACTCTATTGCTTCGATACGTAGACATCAGCAAACGCTATTTCCTTGCAAGGAAGTGTCGCATTTACATTCATTTGAAGTGTAGTCGAGGAATACATAACACTTCGCAAATCATATTATATCTTACCATGAAACATAGAAATGAGATGCGATATCTCGTTTTAAGAAGCATTAGAACACTATTGCTACGATAGGTAGACAACTGCAAACGCTATTTCCTTGCAAGGAAGAGTCGCATTTACATTCATTTGAAGTGTAGAGGAGGAATACATAACACTTCGCAAATCATATTATATCTTACCATGAAACATAGAAATGAGATGCGATATCGCGTTTTAAGAAGCATTAGAAAGCTATTGCTACGATACGTAGACATCTGCAAACGCTATTACCTAGCGAGGAGGTATCGCATTCACATTCATTTGAAGTGTAGGCGAGAAATACATAACACTTCGCAAATCATGTTATATCTTACCATGAAACATAGAAATGAGATGCGATATCGCGTTTTAAGAAGCATTAGAAAGCTATTGCTACGATACGTAGACATATGCAAACGCTATTTCCTAGCGAGGAAGTATCGCATTCACATTCATTTGAAGTGTAGACGAGGAATACATAACACTTCGCAAATCATGTTATATCTTACCATGAAACATAGAAATGAGATGCGATATTGCGTTTTAAGAATCATATGAAGTCTATTGCTACGATACGTAGACATCTGAAAACGCTATTTCCTAGCGAGGAAGTGTTGCATTCACATTCATTTGAAGTGTAGACGAGGAATACATGACACTTCGCAAATCATATTATATCTTACCATGAAACATAGAAATGAGATGCGATATCGCGTTTTGAGAAGCATTAGAAATCTATTGCTACGATACGTAGACATCTGCAAACGCTATTTCCTAGCGAGGAAGTGTCGCATTCACATTCATTTGAAGTGTAGACGAGGAATACATAACACTTCGCAAATCATATTATATCTTACCATGAAAGATAGAAATGAGATGCGATATCGCGTTTTAAGAATCATAAGAACTCTATTGCTACGATACGTAGACAACTGCAAACGCTATTTCCTTGCAAGGAAGTGTCGCATTTACGTTCATTTGAATCGCATACGAGGAATGCATAACGCTTCGCAATGAATATTATATCTTATCATGAAACACAGATATGAGATGCAATATCTCGTTTTAAGAAGCATTTGGACTCTATTGCTTCGATACTTAGACATCAGCAAACGCTATTTCCTTGCAAGGAAGTGTCGCATTTACATTCATTTGAAGTGTAGACGAGGAATACATAACACTTCGCAAATCATATTATATCTTACCATGAAACATAGAAATGAGATGCGATTTCGCGTTTTAAGAAGCATTAGAACCCTATTGCTACGATAGGTAGACATCTGCAATCGCTATTTCCTTGCAAAGAAGTGTCGCATTTACTTTCATTTGAAGTGTAGACGAGGAATACATAACATTTCGCAAATCATATTATATCTTACCATGAAACATAGAAATGATATGCGATATCGCGTTTTAAGAAGCATAAGAACACTATCGCTACGATACCTAGACATCAGCAGACGCTATTTCCTAGCGAGGAAGTGTCGCATTTACATTCATTTGAAGTGTAGACGAGGAATACATAACACTTCGCAAATCATATTATATCTTACCATGAAACATGGAAATGAGATGCGATATCGCGTTTAAAGAAGCATTAGAAAGCTATTGCTACGGTACGTAGACATCTGCAAACGCTATTTTCTAGCGAGGAAGTGTCGCATTCACATTCATTTGAAGTGTAGACGAGGAATACATAACACTTCGCAAATCATATTATATCTTACCATGGAACATAGAAATGAGATGCGATATCGCGTTTTAAGAAGCATTAGAACACTATCGCTACGATACCTAGACATCAGCAGACGCTATTTACTAGCAAGGAAGTGTCGCATTTACATTCATTTGAAGTGTAGACGAGAAATACATAACACTTCGCAAATCATATTATATCTTACTATGAAACATAGAAATGAGATGCGATATCGCGTTCTAAGAAGCATTAGAACACTATCGCTACGATACCTAGACATCAGCAGACGCTATTTACTAGCATGGAAGTGTCGCATTTACATTCATTTGAAGTGTAGACGAGGAATACATAACACTTCGCAAATCATATTATATCTTGCCATGAAACATAGAAATGAGATGCGATATGGCGTTTTAAGAAGCATTAGAAATCCATTGCTACGATACGTAGACATCTGCAAACGCTATTTCCTAGCGAGGAAGTGTCGCACTTACATTCATTTGAAGTGTAGACGAGGAATACATAACACTTCGCAAATCATATTATATCCTACCATGAAACATAGAAATGAGATGCGATATCGCGTTTTAAGAATCATAAGAACTCTATTGCTACGATACGTAGACATCTGCAAACGCTATTTCCTTGCAAGGAAGTGTCGCATTTACATTCATTTGAATCGTAGACGCGGAATGCATAACACTTCGCAATGAATATTATATCTTATCATGAAACATAGATATGAGATGCAATATCTCGTTTTAAGAAGCATTTGAACCCTATTGCTTCGATACGTAGACATCTGCAAACGCTATATCCTTGAAAGGAAGTGTCGCATTTACATTCATTTGAATCGTATACGAGGAATGCATAACACCTCGCAATGAATATTATATATTATCATGAAACATATATATGAGATGCAATATCTCGTTTTAAGAAGCATTAGAACTCTAAAGCTACGATACCTAGACATCTGCAGACGCTATTTCCTAGCAAGGAAGTGTCGCATTTACATTCATTTGAAGTGTAGACGAGGAATACATGACACTTCGCAAATCATATTATACCTTACCATGAAACATAGAAATGAGATGTGATATCGCGTTTTAAGGAGCATTAGAAATCTATTGCTACGATACGTAGACATCTGCAAACGCTATTTCTTTGCAAGGAAGTGTCGCATTTACATTCATTTGAAGTGTAGACGAGGAATACATAACACTTCGCAATTCATATTATATCTTACCATGAAACATAGAAATGAGATGCGATTTCGCGTTTTAAGAAGCATTAGAACCCTATTGCTACGATAGGTAGACATCTGCAAGCGCTATTTCCTTGCAAAGAAGTGTCGCATTTACATTCATTTGAAATGTAGACGAGGAATACATAATACTTCGCAAATCATATTATATCTTACCATGAAACATGGAAATGAGATGCGATATCGCGTTTAAAGAAGCATTAGAAAGCTATTGCTACGATACGTAGACATCTGCAAACGCTATTTTCTAGCGAGGAAGTGTCGCATTCACATTCATTTGAAGTGTAGACGAGGAATACATAACACTTCGCAAATCATATTGTATCTTGCCATGAAACATAGAAATGAGATGCGATTTCGCGTTTTAAGAAGCATTAGAACTCTATCGCTACGATACCTAGACATCTGCAGACGCTATTTCCTAGCAAGGAAGTGTCGCATTTACATTCATTTGAAGTGTAGACGAGGAATACATAACACTTCGCAAATCATATTATATCTTATCATGAAACATAGAAATGAGATGCGATATCGCGTTTTAAGAAGCATTAGAAAGCTATTGCTACAATACGTAGACATCTGCAATCGTTATTTCCTTGCAAGGAAGTGTCGCATTTACTTTCATTTGAATCGTAGACGAGGAATGCATAACACTTCGCAATGAATATTATATCTTATCATGAAACACAGATATGAGATGCAATATCTCGTTTTAAGAAGCATTTGAACTCTATTGCTTCGATACGTAGACATCTGCAAACGCTATTTCCTTGCAAGGAAGTGTCGCATTTACATTCATTTGAAGTGTAGACGAGAAATACATAACACTTAACAAATCATATTATATCTTACCATGAAACATAGAAATGAGATGCAATATCGCGTTTTAAGAAGCATTAGAAAGCTATTGCTACGATACGTAGACATCTGCAAACGCTATTTCCTAGCAAGGAAGTGTCACATTTACGTCCATTTCAATCGTAGACGAGGAAAGCACAACACTTCGCAATGAATATTATATCTTATCATGAAACATAGATATGAGATGCAATATCTCGTTAAAAGAAGCATTTGAACTCTATTGCTTCGATACGTAGACATCTGTAAACTCTATTTCCTTGCAAGGAAGTGCCGCATTTACATTCATTTGAATCGTAGACGAGGAATGCATAACACTTCGCAATGAATATTATATCTTATCTTGAAACATAGATATGAGATGCGATATCACGTTTTATGAAGCATTAGAACCTCAATCCCTACGATAAGTAGACATCTGCAAACGCTATTTCCTTGCAAGGAAGTGTCGCATTTACATTCTTTCGAAGTGAATAATAGGTATATATAATACATCGCAATGAATACTATACCTTGTCATGAAACGTACAAATGAGATGCGATATCGCGTTTTAAGAAGCATTAGAACCCTATTGCTACGATACGTAGACATCTGCAAACGCTATTTCCTTGCAAGGAAGTGTCGCATTTACATTCTTCTGAAGTGAATACGAGGTATACATAACACTTTACAATGAATATTACATCTTACCATGCAACATAGAAATGAGATGCGATATCGCGCTTTAAGAAGCATTAGAAATCTATTGCTACGATACGCAGACATCTGCAAACGCTATGTCCTAGCGAGGAAATGTCGCATTCACATTCATTTGAAGTGTAGACGAGGAATACATGACACTTCGCAAATCATATTATATCGTACTATGAAACATAGAAATGAGATGCGATATCGCGTTTTAAGCAACATAAGAACTCCGTTGCTACGATACGTAGACATCTGCAAACGCTATTTCCTTGCAAGGAAGTGTCGCATTTACATTCATTTGAATCGTAGACGAGGAATGCATAACACTTCGCAATGAATATTATATCTTATCATGAAACATAGAAATGAGATGCGATATCGCGCCTTAAGAAGCATTAGAAATCTATTGCTACGATACGTAGACATCTGCAAACGCTATTTCCTTGCAAGGAAGTGTCGCATTTTCATTCATTTGATGTGTAGACGAGGAATACATGACACTTCGCAAATCATATTATATCTTACCATGAAACATAGAAATGAGATGCGATGTCGCGTTTTAAGAAGCATTAGAACACTATTTCTACGATATGTAGACATCTGCAAACGCTATTTCCTTGCAAGGAAGTGTCGCATTTACATTCATTTGAAGTGTAGACGAGGAATACATAACTCTTCGCAAATCATATTATATCTTACCATGAAACATAGAAATGAGATGCGATATCGCGTTTTAAGAAGCATTAGAACTCTATCGCTACGATACCTAGACATCTGCAGACGCTATTTCCTTGCAAGGAAGTGTTGCATTTACATTCATTTGAAGTGTAGACGAGGAATACCTAGCTCTTCGTAAATCATATTATATCTTACCATGAAACATAGAAATGAGATGCGATATCGCGTTTTAAGAAGCATTTGAAAGCTATTGCTACGATACGTAGACATCTGCAGACGCTATTTCCTAGCAGGGAAGTGTCGGATTTACATTCATTTGAATTGTAGACGAGGAATACATAGCTCTTCGCAAATCATATTATATCTTACCATGAAACATAGAGATGAGAGGCGATATCGCGTTTTAAGAAGCATTAGAAAGCTATTGCTACGATACGTAGACATCTGCAAACGCTATTTCCTTGCGAGGAAGTATCGCATTCACATTCATTTGAAGTGTAGACGAGGAATACATGACACTTCGCAAATCATGTTATATCTTACCATGAAACATAGAAATGAGATGCGATATCGCGTTTTAAGAAGAATTCTAAATCTATTGCTACGATACGTAGACATCTGCAAACGCTATTACCTTGCTAGGAATTGTTGCATTTACATTCATTTGAAGTGTAGACGAAGAATACATGACACTTCGCAAATCATATTATATCTTACCATGAAACATAGAAATGAGATGCGATATCGCGTTTTAAGGAGCATTAGATATCTATTGCTACGATACGTAGACATCTGCAAACGCTATTTCTTTGCAAGGAAGTGTCGCATTTACATTCTTTTGAAGTGAATACGAGGTATACATGAAACTTCGCAATGAATACTATATCTTATCATGAAACATAGCAGTGAGATGCTACATCTCGTTTTAAGAAGCATTGGAACTGTATTGCTACGATACGTAGACATCTGCAAACGCTATTTCCTAGCATGGAAGTGTCGCACTTACGTTCCATTGAAGTGAATACGAGGTATACATAACATTACACAATGAATATTATATCTTATTACGAATCATAGAAATGAAATACGACATCTCGTTTTAAGAAGCATTAGAACTCTATTGCTACGATACGTAGACATCTGCAAACGCCATTTCCTAGCATGGAAATATCGCACTTACATTCCATTGAAGTGAATACGAGGTATACAAAACATTACACAATGAATATTATACCTTATTACGAAACATAGAAATGAAATACGACATCTCGTTTTAAGAAGCATTAGAACTCTATTGCTACGATACGTCGACATCTGCAAATGCTATTTCCTAGCAAGGAAGTGTCGCATTTACATTCTTGTGAAGTGAAATCGAGGTATACATGACACTTCGCAATGAATATTATACCTTATCACGAAACATAGAAATGAAATGCGACATCTCGTTTTAAGAAGCATTAGAACTCTACTGCTACGATACGTAGACATCTGCAAATGTTATTCCCTAGCAAGGAAGTGTCGCACTTACATTCTTTTGAAGTGAATACGAGGTATACATAACATTCCACAATGTATATTATATCTTATTACGAAACATAGAAATGAAATACGACTTCCCATTTTAAGAAGCATTAGAACTATATTGCTACGATACGTAGACATCTGCAAACGCTATTTCCTAGCATGGAAGTGCCGCATTTACATTCTTTTGAAGATAACACGAGGTACACATAACACTTCGCAATGAATATTATATCTTATCTCGAAACATAGAAGTGAGATAATATATCGCGATTTAAGGAGCACTAGAACTCTACTGCTACGATGCGTAGACATCTGCATGTGTTATTTCCTAGCATGGAAGTGTCGCATTTACATTCTTTTGAAGTGAATACGAGGTATACATAACACTCCACAATGAATATTATATCTTATCACGAATCATAGAAATGAAATGCGACATATCGTTTTAAGTAGCATTAGAACTCTATTGCTACGATACGTAGACATATGCAAACGCTATTTCCTGGCATGGAAGTGTCGCATTTACATTCTTTTCAAGTGAATACGAGGTGTACATAACACCTCGCAGTGAATATTATATCTTATCACGAAACATAGAAATGAAATGCGATATTGCGATTTAAGTAGCATTAGAACTCTATTGCTACGATACGTAGACATCTGAATACGCTATTTCCTAGCAAGAAAGATTCGCATTTACATTCTTTTGAAGTGAATACGAGGTATACATGACACTTCGGAATGAATATTATAACTTATCACGAAACATAGAAATGAGATGCGATATCGCGATCTAAGCAGCATTAGAACTTTATTGCTACGATACGTAGACATCTGAATACGCTATTTCCTAGCAAGGGATAGTCGCATTTACATTCCCTTGAAGTGAATACGAGGTATACATGACACTTCGCAATGAATATTATATCTTATCATGAAGCATAGAAATGAGATGCGATATCGCGTTTTGAGAAGCATTGGAACACTATTGCTTCGAAACGTAGACATCTGCAAGCGCTATTTCCTAGCAAGGAAGATTCGCATTTACATTCTTTTGATGTGAATACGTGGTATACATGACACTTCGCAATGAATATTATATCTTATCGTGAAGCATAAAAATGAGATGCGATATCGCGTTTTGAGAAGCATTAGAACTTCATTGCTCCGATACGTAGACATCTGAAAACGCCATTTCCTAGCAAGGAAGTGTCGCATTTACATTTGCTTGGAGAGAATACGAGGTATACATTACACTTCGCAATGGATATTATATCTTTTCATGAAACATAGAAGAGAGATGCGATATCGCGTTCTAAGAAGCATTAGAACTCTATGGCCTCGATGCGGAGACATCTGAATACGCTATTTCCTAGCAAGGAAGTGTCGCATTTACAATCGTTTGGAGTGTTTGCGAGGTATACATGACACTTCGCAAAGAACATTATATCTTATCATGTAACATAGAAGTGAGATGCGATAGCGCGTTTTAAGAGGCATTATAACACTATTGCATCGATGGGGAGATATTTGCAAACGCTATTTCCTTGCATGGAAGTCTCGCATTTACATTATTTCGAAGTGAATTCGAGGTAAACATGACACTTCGAAATGAATATTATATCTTATCGTGAATCATAGAAGTGAGATGCGATATCGCGTTTTAAGAAGCATTAGAACTCTATTGCTACGATACGTAGACATCTGCAAACGCTATTTCCTAGCATGGAAGTGTCGCATTTACATTCTTTTGAAGTGAATGCGAGGTATACATGACACTTCGCAATGAATATTGTATCTTATCATGAAACATAGAAGTAAGGTACGATATCGCGTTTTAAGAAGCATTAGAACTCTATTGCCTCGACGAGTAGACATCTGCAGACGCATTTCCTAACATGGAAGTGTCGCATTTACATTCCTTTGAAGTGAATACGAGGTGTACATGACACTTCGCAATGAATATTACATCTTATCACGAAACACAGAAATGAGATGCGATATCGCGATTTAAGTAGCATTAGAACCCTATTGCTACGATACGTTGACATCTGCAAACGCTATTTCCTAGCAAGGTATAGTCGTACTTACATCCTTTTGAAGTGAATACGAGGTATACATGACACTTCGCAATGAATATTATATCTTATCATGAAACATAGAAGAGAGATGCGATATCGCGTTTAAAGAAGCATTAGAACTCTGTGGCCTCGATGCGGAGACATCTGCAAACGCAATTTCCTAGCAAGCAATAGTCGCATTTACATTCTTTTGAAGTGAATACGAGGTATACATTACACTTCGCAATGAATATTATATCTTATCACGAAACATAGAAATGAGATGCGATATCGCGATTTAAGTAGCATTAGAACCCTATTGCTACGATACGTTGACATCTGCAAACGCTATTTCCTAGCAAGGTATAGTCGTACTTACATCCTTTTGAAGTGAATACGAGGTATACATGACACTTCGCAATGAATATTATATCTTATCATGAAACATAGAAGAGAGATGCGATATCGCGTTTAAAGAAGCATTAGAACTCTGTGGCCTCGATGCGGAGACATCTGCAAACGCAATTTCCTAGCAAGCAATAGTCGCATTTACATTCTTTTGAAGTGAATACGAGGTATACATTACACTTCGCAATGAATATTATATCTTATCACGAAACATAGAAATGAGATGCGAAATCGCGATTTGTGTGGCAATAGAAATCTATTGCTACGATACGTAGACATCTGAATACGCTATTTCCTAGCAAGGAAATGTCGCATTTACATTCTTTTGAAGTGAATAAGGGGGTTTACATGACACTTCGCAATGAATATTATATCTTAACTCGAAACATGTAAATGAGATGCGATATCGCGATTTAAGTAGCATTAGAACTCTATTGCTACGATACGCAGACATCTGCAAACGCTATTTCCTAGCAAGCAACAGTCGCATTTACATTCTTTTGAAGTGAATACGAGGTACACATGACACTTCGTAATGAATATTATATCCTATCATGAAACATAGAAGAGAGATGCGATACCGCGTTTTCAGAAGCATTAGAATTCTATGGCCTCGATGCGGAGATATCTGCAAACTCTATTTCCTAGCAAGCAATAGTCGCATTTACATTCTTTTGAAATGAATACGAGGTACACATGGCACTTCGCAATGAATATTATATATTATCACGAAACATAGAAATGAAATGCGACATCTCGTTTTAAGAAGCATTAGGACTCTATTGCCTCAATGCGGAGATATCTGCAAGGGCTATTTCCTAGCATGGAAATGTCGCATTTAGATTCTTTTGAAGTGAATACGATGTATACATGACACTTCGCAAAGAACATTATATCTTATCATGAAACATAGAAGAGAAATGCGATATCGCGTTTTAAGAAGCATTAGAACTCTATCGCATCGATGCGGAGAAATCTGCAAACGCTATTTCCTAGCATGGAAGTGTCGCACTTACATTGTTCTGAAGTGAATACGAGGTATTCATGACACTTCGCAATGAATATTATATCTTATCACGAAACATATAAATGAAGTGTCATATCGCGATTTAAGTAGCATTAGAAATTTATTGCTACGATACGTAGACATGTTCAAACGCTATTTCCTAGCAAGGAATATTCGAGTTTACATTCTTTTGAAGTGAATACGAGGTTTACATGACACTGCGGAATGAATATTGTAAGTTATCACGAAACATAGAAATGAGATGCGATATCGCGACATAAGAAGCATTAGAACTCTATTGCTACGATACGTAGGCATCTGCAAGCGCTATTTCCTAGCAAGGAATAGTCGCATTTACATTCTTTTGATGTGAATACTAGGTATACATGACACTTCGCAATGAATATTATATCACATCATGAAACATAGAAGTGAGGTACGATATCGCGTTTTAAGAAGCATTAGAACTCTATTGCCTCGACGAGTAGACATCTGCAGACGCTATTTCCTAACATGGAAGTGTCGCATTTACATTCCTTTGAAGTGAATACGAGGTGTACATGACACTTCGCAATGAATATTACATCTTATCACGAAACACAGAAATGAGATGCGATATCGCGATTTAAGTAGCATTAGAACCCTATTGCTACGATACGTTGACATCTGCAAACGCTATTTCCTAGCAAGGTATAGTCGTACTTACATCCTTTTGAAGTGAATACGAGGTATACATGACACTTCGCAATGAATATTATATCTTATCATGAAACATAGGAGAGAGATGCGATATCGCGTTTAAAGCAGCATTAGAAGTCTATGGCCTCGATGCGGAGACATCTGCAAACGCAATTTCCTAGCAAGCAATAGTCGCATTTACATTCTTTTGAAGTGAATACGAGGTATACATTACACTTCGCAATGAATATTATATCTTATCACGAAACATAGAAATGAGATGCGAAATCGCGATTTGTGTGGCAATAGAAATCTATTGCTACGATACGTAGACATCTGAATACGCTATTTCCTAGCAAGGAAATGTCGCATTTACATTCTTTTGAAGTGAATAAGGAGGTTTACATGACACTTCGCAATGAATATTATATCTTAACTCGAAACATGTAAATGAGATGCGATATCGCGATTTAAGTAGCATTAGAACTCTATTGCTACGATACGCAGACATCTGCAAACGCTATTTCCTAGCAAGCAACAGTCGCATTTACATTCTTTTGAAGTGAATACGAGGTACACATGACACTTCGTAATGAATATTATATCCTATCATGAAACATAGAAGAGAGATGCGATACCGCGTTTTCAGAAGCATTAGAATTCTATGGCCTCGATGCGGAGATATCTGCAAACTCTATTTCCTAGCAAGCAATAGTCGCATTTACATTCTTTTGAAATGAATACGAGATACACATGGCACTTCGCAATGAATATTATATATTATCACGAAACATAGAAATGAAATGCGACATCTCGTTTTAAGAAGCATTAGGACTCTATTGCCTCAATGCGGAGATATCTGCAAGGGCTATTTCCTAGCATGGAAATGTCGCATTTAGATTCTTTTGAAGTGGATACGATGTATACATGACACTTCGCAAAGAACATTATATCTTATCATGAAACATAGAAGAGAAATGCGATATGGCGTTTTAACAAGCATTAGAATTCTATCGCATCGATGCGGAGAAATCTGCAAACGCTATTTCCTAGCATGGAAGTGTCGCACTTACATTGTTTTGAAGTGAATACGAGGTATTCATGACACTTCGCAATGAATATTATATCTTATCACGAAACATATAAATGAAGTGTCATATCGCGATTTAAGTAGCATTAGAAATTTATTGCTACGATACGTAGACATGTTCAAACGCTATTTCCTAGCAGGGAATAGTCGAGTTTACATTCTTTTGAAGTGAATACGAGGTTTACATGACACTGCGGAATGAATATTATAAGTTATCACGAAACATAGAAATGAGATGCGATATCGCGACATAAGCAGCATTAGAACTCTATTGCTACGATACGTAGGCATCTGCAAACGCTATTTCCTAGCAAGGAAGATGCGCATTTACATTCTTTTGAAGTGAATACGAGGTATACATGACACTTCGCAATGAACATTATATCTTATCATGTAACATAGAAGTGAGATGCGATAGCGCGTTTTAAGAAGCATTATAACACTATTGCATCGATGGGGAGATATTTGCAAACGCTATTTCCTTGCATGGAAGTGTCGCATTTACATTATTTCGAAGTGAATTCGAGGTAAACATGACACTTCGGAATGAATGTTATATCTTATCGTGAATCATAGAAGTGAGATGCGATATCGCGTTTTAAGAAGCATTAGAACTCTATTGCTACGATACGTAGACATCTGCAAACGCTATTTCCTAGCATGGAAGTGTCGCATTTACATTCTTTTGAAGTGAATGCGAGGTATACATGACACTTCGCAATGAATATTGTTTCTTATCGTGAAACATAGAAGTGAGGTACGATATCGCGTGTTAAGAAGCATTAGAACTCTATTGCCTCGACGCGTAGACATCTGCAGACGCTATTTCCTAGCATCGAAGTGTCGCATTTACGTTCTTTTGTAGTGAACACGAGGTATACATGACACTTTGCAATGAATATTATATCTTATAATGAAACATAGAAGAGCTATGCGATATCGCGTTGTAAGAAGCATTAAAACTCTATGGCCTCGACGGGGAGACATCTGCAAACGCTATTTCCTAGCAAGCAATAGTCGCATTTACATTCTTTTGAAGTGAATACAAGGTATACATGACCATTCGCAATGAATATTCTTTCTTATCACGAAACATAGAAATGAGATGCGATATCGCGATTTAAGTAGCATTAGAACTCTATTGCTACGATACGTAGACATCTGCAAACGTTATTTCCTAGCAAGCAACAGTCGCATTTACATTCTTTTGAAGTGAATACGAGGTACACATGACACTTCGTAGTGAATATTATATCTTATCATGAAACATAGAAGAGAGATGCGAAATCGCGTTTTCAGAAGCATTAGAACTCTATGGCCTCGATGCGGAGACATCTGCAAACGCTATTTCCTAGCATGGAAGTGTCGCATTTACATTCTTTTGAAGTGAATTCGAGGTATACATGACACTTCGCAATGAATATTGTATCTTATCATGAAACATAGAAGTAAGGTACGATATCGCGTTTTAGGAAGCATTAGAACTCTATTGCCTCGACGAGTAGACATCTGCAGACGCTATTTCCTAACATGGAAGTGTCGCATTTACATTCCTTTGAAGTGAATACGAGGTGTACATGACACTTCGCAATGAATATTATATCTTAACACGAAACATGTAAATGAGATGCGATATCGCGATTTAAGTAGCATTAGAACTCTATTGCTACGATACGTAGACATCTGCAAACGCTATTTCCTAGCAAGCAATAGTCGCATTTACATTCTTTTGAAGTGAATACTGGGTTTACATGACACTTCGCAATGAATATTATATCTTATCATGAAAGATAGAAGTGAGATGCGATATCGCGTTTTAAGAAGCATTAGAACTCTAATGGCTCGACACGTAGACATCTGCAGACGCTATTTCCTAGCATGGAAGTGTCACATTCACATTCTTTTGAAGTGAATACGAGGTGAAAATGACACTTCGCAATGAATATTATATCTTATAACGAAACATTGAAATGAGATGCGATATCGCGATTTAAGTAGCATTAGATCTCTATTGCTACGATACGTAGACATCTGAATACGCCATTCCTAGCAAGGAAGTGTCGCATTTACATTCGTTTGGAGAGAATACGAGGTATATATGACACATCGCAATGAATATTATATCTTATCATGGAACATAGACCAGAGATGCGATATCGCTATTTAAGAAGTAATAGAACTCCATGGCCTCGATGCGGAGACATGTGCAAACGCTATTTCCTAGCACGGAAGTGTCGCACATACATTCTTTTGAAGTGAATACGAGGTATACATGACACTTTGAAATGAATATTATATCTTATCACGAAACATAGAAATGAGATGCGATATCGCGATCTAAGAAGCATTAGAACTCTATTGCTACGATACGTAGGCATCTGCAAACGCTATTTCCTAGCAAGGGAGATTCGCATTTATATTCTCTTGAAGTGAATACGAGGTATACATGACACTTCGCAATGAACATTATATCCTATCACGAAACATAGAAATGAGGTGCGATATCGCGAACTAAGAAGCATTAGAACTCTATTGCTACGATACGTAGGCATCTGCAAACGCTATTTCTTACCAAGGAATAGTCGCATTTACATTCTTTTGAAGTGAATACGAGGTATACATGACACTTCGCAATGAACATTATATCTTATCATGTAACATAGAAGTGAGGTGCGACATCGCGTTTTACGAAGCATTAGAACCCCATAGCCACGATGTGGAGATATCGGCAAACGCTATTTCCTAGCAAGGAATAGTCGCATTTACATTCTTTTGAGGTGAATACGAGGTGTACATGGCACTTCGCAATGAATATTATATCTTATCATGAAACAAAGAAGAGGGATGCGATATCGCGTTTTGAGAAGCATTAGAACTCTATTGCTACGATACGTACACATCTGCAAACGCTATTTCCTAGCAAGCAATAGTCGCATTTACTTTCTTTTGAAGTGAATACGAGGTGCACATGACACTTCGCAATGAATATTATATCTTACCACGAAACATAGAAATGAGATGCGATATCGCGATTTAAGTAGCATTAGAACCCTTTAGCTACGATACGTAGACATCTGAATAGGCTATTTCCTAGCAAGGGAGTGTCGCATTTACATTCGTTTGGAGAGAAGACGAGGTATACATGATACTTCGCAATGAATATTATATCTTATCATGAAACATAGAAGAGAGATGCGATATCGCGTCTTAAGAAGCATTAGAACTCTATTGCCTCGAAGCGTAAAGATCTGCAGACGCTATTTCCTAGCATGGAAGTGTCGCATTTACATTCTTTTGAAGTGAATACGAGGTGAAAATGACACTTCGCAATGAATATTATATCTTATAACGAAACATTGAAATGAGATGCGATATCGCGATTTAAGTAGCATTAGATCTCTATTGCTACGATACGTAGACATCTGAATACGCCATTTCCTAGCAAGGAAGTGTCGCATTTACATTCGTTTGGAGAGAATACGAGGTATATATGACACATCGCAATGAATATTATATCTTATCATGGAACATAGAC
Source organism: Xylocopa sonorina (assembly GCF_050948175.1). Lineage (NCBI taxonomy): Eukaryota > Metazoa > Arthropoda > Insecta > Hymenoptera > Apidae > Xylocopa > Xylocopa sonorina. Next base: position 2,131 of record NW_027490414.1, on the reverse strand, counting down.
GAGAGATGCGATATCGCTATTTAAGAAGTAATAGAACTCCATGGCCTCGATGCGGAGACATGTGCAAACGCTATTTCCTAGCACGGAAGTGTCGCACATACATTCTTTTGAAGTGAATACGAGGTATACATGACACTTTGAAATGAATATTATATCTTATCACGAAACATATAGATGAGATGCGATATCGCGATCTAAAAAGCATTAGAACTCTATTGCTACGATACGTAGACATCTGCAAACGCTATTTCCTAGCAAGCAATAGTCGCATTTACATTCTTTTGACGCGAATACGAGGTATACATGACACTTCGCAATGAATATTATATCTTATCACGAAGCATAGAAATGAGATGCGATATCGCGTTTTGAGATGCATTAGAACCCTATTGCCTTGATGCGGAGATATCTGCAAACGCTATTTCCTAGCATGGAAGTGTCGCATTTACATTCTTTTGAAGTGAATTCGAGGTATACATGACTCTTCGGAATGAATACTATAACTTATCAAGAAACATAGAAATGAGATGCGATATCGCGATCTAAGAAGCATTAGAACCCTATTGCTACGATACTCAAGCATCTGCAAACGCTATTTCCTAGCATGGAAGTGTCGCATTTACATTCATTTGAAGTGAATACGATGCCTACATGACATTTCGCAATGAATATTATACCTTATCACGAAACATAGAAATGAAATGCGACATCTCGTTTTAAGAAGCATTAGGACCCTTTCGCTGCGATAAGTAGACATCTGCAAACGATATTCCCAACGATGGGAACGTCGCATTAACATTCTTTTGAAGTGAATACGAGGTAAGCATGACACTCCACAATGAATATTATATATTATCATGAAAGATAGTAATGAGTAGCGATATCGCGTTTTGAGAAGCATTAGAACTCTAATGCTACGATACTTGGACATCTGCAAACGCTATTTTCTGGCAAGGAAGTGTCGCGTTTACATTCTTTTGAAGTGAATACGAGGTATACATAGCACTACACAAAGAATATTATATCCTATCATGAAACATAGAAATGAGATGCAATATGGCGGTTTAAGGAGCATTAGAACTCTATTGCTTCGATACGTAGACATCTGCAAACGCTACATCCCAGCAAGGAAGTGTCGCATTTACATCCTTTTGAAGTGAGTATGAGGTATGCATGACACTTTGCAATGAATATTATATCTTAACATGAAGCATACAAATGAGATGCGATATGACGATTTAAGAAGCATTAGAATTCTGTTGTTTCGATACGTAGACATCTGCAAAGGCTATTTCCTAGAAAGGAAGTGTCGCATTTACATTCTTTTGAAGTGAATACTAGGTATACATAACACTGCACGATGAATATTATATCTTATCATGAAACATAGAAGTGAGATGCGATATCGCGATTTAAGGAGCATTAGAACACCACTGCTTCGATACGAAGACATCTGCAAACGCTATTTCCTAGCAAGGAAGAGTCGCATTTACATTATTTTGAAGTGAGTACTAGGTATACATGACACTTCGCAATGAATATAATATCTTATCATGAAATATAAAAATGAGATGCGATATGGCGATTTAAGAGGCATTAGAGCTCTATTGCTTCGATACGTTGATATCTGCAAACAATATTTCCTAGCGAAGAACAGTCGCATTCACATTCATTTGAAGTGTATGCGAGGTATATATGACACTTCGCAATGGATATTATTTATTATCATTGAACATAGATATGAGGTGCGATATCGCGAATTAGCATGCTTTAGAAATCTATTGCTTCGATACGTAGACATCTGCAAACGCTATTTCCTAGCAAGGAAGTGTCGCATTTACATTCTTTTGAAACGAATACGAAGTATACATGGCACTTCGCAATGAATATTATATCTTATCAGGAAACGTAGATATGAGATGCGATTTGACGATTTGAGAAGCATTAGAACACCATTGCTTCGATACGTAGACATCTGCAAACGCTACTTCCTAGCAAGGAAGTGTCGCATTTACATTCTTTTGAAACGAATACGAGGTATACATGGCACTTCGCAATGAATATTATATCTTATCAGGAAACGTAGATATGAGATGCGATTTGACGATTTGAGAAGCATTAGAACTCCATT